>NC_037596.1:2955875-3258375 GCF_003073045.1 Pomacea canaliculata
GATGTCTATGCTATTGAAGAGTTAAATTTACTCCATTTCTGATTATCATCTCGAACCTGGCCTGAGTTATAATTTTTTCTATGAAGTTTTGATGTCGCATCTTCAAAATGACAATCCTATTCAGGGGCATATGTTAATTTTAAGAAGAAATCTAGAAAATGAACAGAGTTTGTGTAACTATCATTGAACACCGTGAAAGGCTACTGACTAGAGTACTGGCAGTTCACTCATGTGATAATGCACTGATAAAAAAAATTCCTGCTTTCAAGATGTAACTTCAATAGAGCATGCATTCTCGAGAATTACTTGCAGGTCAGCTCACTCAAGTAATATAGAGTAACCAAGGGAATCTTACAGCGTTTTATTTGTCGAGTCTTGATATTATGGTTGTAAAATTTCAAGAGGTCTGCCAACAGCAAGGCTGTTAAAAAGTTTAAGAAATATAGAATTAAATCACCATAACCATTCTCTGGCAGCATTACTTTTAATCATGATCAGAAAATGTGTTCAGGACACATTCTTTTAAGATGATCAATGGATCCGTATTGTGCGCGGTGAAGAACCATAAATTTGGGGTTCTTGACCACCATGCATTTTTCAACTTGTATTATTTTGGCATCAGATTCCCAAAGGTTAATAAACTAGTGTTTATGTTCGCTTTCGCGGTTCCAACTTAGAATGGCATGGGCCATTTCATCGTGACGGGACTTCCCAGTGCACAATGACAGCTAATAATTAATCAACCCTCATCTCCACAACGTAAAAATATGCAGCTTGTACGAAATTCTAAGTTTGAAATAGGCACAATTTCTCAATTCCTGTGTTAGCAGTACACGTGTACACATTAACATAAGGGACATAATGCTCACACACTGCACAGGACAAGCAATGCACACCTTGTACAACTACAGCACAACAACATTGTCCTCTGGTAACTGTAAATAATAAGAGTGCTTGATGTGTTCGGCAGAGTGGATAATCAACTCACGGAAGGGCAATGACATGTTGGAGGTGCAAGCTCAGAACGCTTCTACTGAGTGTCAGGCAAGTTTTTTAGGCTGTGACAATCTTATTAAGGCTCTCTTCTCAGTTACTAAGTTTGTCCGATTATCACACAGATTGGAGTTTGTTGGCGTACCTACCGTGTGGCAGCCACTTGCCAGGGATATCAACTGGTTAAAGGCACCGTGCGGCAGATTAAAGGTGCAGTCCATAACTCTGAGACACTGCACTGCATGAATTGATCTGGCTTCAAGTGTGAGTCGGTACAAAGGGAGATGGCACCTCAGATTCCCTGTGGGTGCTTACCAGCACATTATAGGTACGCTCACCCAGCTAGAAGCTACAAGATGGAACACTGGAAGAACAACATGCATCAGTGTCTTTCCAAATAAACCTCTCAAATGAAGAAATCCATTTTTTTACAAGCAGAGCTCTAACATAAAGTTATAGTGTAATCATAAATTTAGAAATGCGAGTGTGGAATGTGCATGAAACTTTTTCTCGATGCCCTCCCCACCCTATATCAGCCAACTCACACTAACACATCTACATATCTGCTCATCAGAATCAGATTCGAACGTGAAAGGCCATCTGGCATCATTGGCAGCAGTACAATGTGTTTCATTTCCATGATTTCATCTGATATGGCAAACGTTACAGCTTAGTCTGCATAGTTATCTTACTATACCACTTGCATGATAAGAAATTGTTTAGGTGACATTGGACAAATGGGCGCACACGATATTGGAGAAGGCACTCGGAAATTTGGACTTGAGTGAGTGGGTTGCCAATTATTTGACTAAATAGCACTAACATTCCACCACTTGTAACCTTCGATGCTACTGTTCATCAACTGTTGTTTATACACACATACGTGGGACTTAGCTATCTTCAAACATCAAGTAGAGAGCAAAGAAAGGATAATCAGGCCTCTCCATCCATGTACATGATGTTTACTGGTGCCATATGCTATTGGTATTTGATGCTGTTAAAAATGCTGCCTTTGCTCGCTAATTTTACTATTCTGAATGTTTGATGTATCCAGAAATTATTAAATTGCTTTGGCATGAACTGCACTGAGGAGATAGACCATTCGTGCTTCAAAAGAAGAGAAGTTTCATTTTCTCTTCTATGTGGGCTGCATCAATTGCACTGCGGTTTTTTATCGCTACTTGCCGCTCCAACGTGTCTGCAGCTGAACTGGAGGCTGTTTATCGAGATGGTAGACAAAAGTAGAGAATCCTAAGCATGCTTTTTTTTAGGTAAGGCATTTAGGCAAGATCTTGCAGCTGTTGTCTGGTATAATCGCCATACTTATTCGATATCTTGTAAGAGTGTACTTAGCGGGGTGCGGTGCAAAGCATGTTGAGTGTTTTTGCACAATGATTAACTGTAAACAGCTGTGTTTGTTCACTAGACCATCTCTTTTGCTGTATAATTTAAATGATGTCATAGAACTCACACGGGTTTTTCTGAGACGTGTTTTATAGAAGTGTTAACTGTTAACTTCACCACCATCGTAGCAGAACATCACATACGCCAAGATGCTAAGTATGACATATAAGTTTACCCGAGTTTGCTACTTAAAAACACAAGCATCCACTCATTTATGAATAAACGAAACCTGAGCTCTTGGCGTTTTGAAATTTGCTTGATAGGTGGCTCATTACCCAGATTGACAAAGTCATTTTCTTTAGATATGTAATTTTGGTTTATTCGTTCATTGACTGTTTTTTTAAATGTCAAAAGTCCACGTGTACGCCCCAGTATCTCAACAAGTAAACTAAACCCCTTTCTAATGGTTAGATCTAGGTACATAAGCTATCTGGCAGATAAATGCCGAAGCGCAATAAAGTATCTTCAGCATCATTGACTTGTCACTTTCCAAAGTTTTCCTTTCCAGGTGGATCTAACTTTCATCTGAATTGTAACATAAAATGTAATTCTTTCACACAGGTAAAACCATGGACAGTGATTCGTGTAAAACGTTAATAAACATGTTTTTTGAAAGCACAAATAGCCTGAACTTTGGTATTGCCTCAAGGTGTGATTCACCTACTTTTTTAGTGTGTCAGATGTTAAAACAAGGTTAGGGGAGAGACGTACCTTTGGGGAAGGTGGATACAAAATAAAGAGGAAGTGGAGAGTTTGAGATCTTGTTACCTCGAGGGTTTGGGGGCTGGGGGAGTTGAGTAACAATATATTCAAAGGCCTAGAGACAGGAAGTGGTGCCAAGTTACTGCCTCTAAAGCCTTCGGGGAGACTTCACATTCTTATAGGATGACCACAGATGAGGAGGTCATATCACAAGTTGGATGTACAGACATCGAGTAAAGATATGACATCACGCTGGGCCGCATGTGAGTTTCAGTAAGACTGCGTGCCTGTGGCGTCTGACCCAAAGAGCCAGAGTTGCGAAACCCAGTACTGAACACAATACCGCGTCACTTTTAGTGCCCGTTGAAAATGAAATTGGCAGTATTTCTGTCACACTATAAAGGGCTGCACAGGCAGGTATTTTATCAGAAGCTGTCAGTTCCAACTAGGATCACGACTCCTCCCGAATAGAATCAATCCTCAGATCGATAACTCTCCACGTGTGCTCACACACAGAATTGAGTCCTGCAATCGTGCCATTCCTAGTTGCTGCAGCATTTTCAAGCAACGGCACTGTGGTGAAAGTTGCCGATGGTGGCCAGCATGTTCCCACGATCGCGAACTTCACTATGAGTTGCGTACGGCCAAGAAGGAATTACCGTGCACACTGGCAAGATACCGCAAAACAAAGAACTATGCATAAGGTGATTTCGCAAGAATAGAGGATTCTGTTGAGCCTACTCATCAACGAGGCGAGGCCATTTGAGCAGGTCAACCATTTTTCGGCTTCTGGGGTTCATCATCTCCAATGACTGAGCCTGGGAAGCTCAAACGTGGTTTGAACTATCAGGAAGCCCAGCAATGTCTTTACTTCCTCCGCCACAGCTGAAGAACTTTGGCAGAAGACGGGACTTCTCTGGTTCAGTTTTATCGGCGTTGATCGAGAGTCGTACTGACCTTCTGCTTCATTAGTCACCTGTAGGACAGTACCTAACCGACACAAACAAGTGGTTCCTGTAAGTGCCCTGAGCGCTGCTGTCTCCTATGACCGTGATACTGGTGCTTTACGAATGCTTGTAATCTGATCGTTTGCGGAGCGCGCGCTGCCTTTCCTAACCTTTATGCTGTCCATCAGTTTTGTGACATTCTAAATAAACATGTGACTTATCTTTAATTAACAGCGCGGGTCAGTCCGCAACCTGATTAAGTACTCAAGGGGTTTATGTGTTTGAGGGCCAATCGCCCGTTGAACACGACAAGCCTGCAGAGACAAAACTGTTACTCTTCGGACAGTACGCTTCAATAACAAGAGGTCACTAGGAGTGCTCATGTCGTAGGAAACGACAGGCAATGCCATCGAACAACGGTAGGAGTGACTCGGCATATGACGTTGCACTTCCTTGGGGTACTCTCGTACTTGACACCAAAATGTCATAAATATTTTATATGAATGTCTCAATAGAAAGTATAGCTTCGAAAGAGTTGTCGTAACGGGAAAGTCAAGCTCGCATGCCACAGAACAGTTCTTGACCACTGTGTGTCTGGAAGGGGGTGCGGAAACGGCAGAAATGGTTGACACGTCAAACCGATTTAGTCTTATATGCATGATGTCTGTGCGTGTCGTGCGTGCAAAGGTGCTTGACCGCTTGACATAACAGACTCAGGCAAAGCTACGATACACTGACCGGGAGTATCCGGGTCGAGTGCTGTCGACGCAGTAGTAGGAAGACGGCCTCGGGGCACCAGCATTTAGTCAAACTGTTGGTTGTGTTTAAAGCTCAGACCCGAGGAGATAAAATATTTCGCAAATGAATGAGTGAGTCACGTGTGTGTTAAGAGATAACGCACGTGATAGTCCCGCACATACCCGTGAGATCACATAATTCTATTTGTTCACGCAATACAAGCATTTGAACAGATTTTTATTAAAACCTGATAAGTTTTGGTGTATTATGTATGTCAATGATATTTAGATATTTGGTCCACAGCTTTAAGCAAGTGTTTGAATCTCTCAACAACAATGTGGGCCTACAGCGATTTGACTAACAAGCTCGACTAATAGAAATTATCAGGTTAGCACTCTTTTATCAACAAACTCAACCATAATGCTTTTTGCCTTTCTTCTACTTGCTAGATAAGGACTAGTTGAGTTTCATTAATCTAATGTTAAGCCGGTTGGCCTTTAAGTATTGTGTTTGGTTTCATCAATTTTTTAAGTCTTCTTGGCGTAATGATTTTTTTAAAAAAAAAAAGGAAAATACACTAGCGTTTGAGCGGTTATCAAAACTAGTTTGGGAAAGGGGATAGGAGTTTAAACACACACACGTAATTTACTTGCAATGTGCTACAACCTCGTTAGATGCTGTTGTAAAGAAGAAGATTATCAAATCTTCAGGGCGAATTTTGGGTGAAGAGCTCTGAGTTCATTTCCCGGAAGCCCCTCTTATTCAAGCAGTTCTCCTAGATTGGGAATGGCATCTTAATTTCCTCTCAAATCGTTAATTCCAAAACTTTTTGTAAGCGAGATGAAACTGTTCAGAGGTCACAAACAACTGCAGATATTAGTCAAGAAATCTTATTTTACAGAAGAAATCGTCCGGCAGTCAGTATATAAAGGCTGCGCCGAGACTGTGCCGGGAGGGAAGGGTGTGGGGCAATGGAAGGCAAACAGTGCGATGACGTGCCGTCAACGATCAGATGCTTACGGGCATTCGCAAGCCATTGGCAGGTAAGACGCTGCGCAACTTTGCGACGAGCCCAAGGGCGATGACTGATGTCATAGGAATCTTGTTGTGTCGAGAATCGTTCACGCTCCGACAGCTAACGGCACCCGCCCGGGGTTGTGGTTCGCCAGTGGGACGTGGCACAACAGTTTTGAAAGAACAGTTGTGCCTGTCTCACGCGTGACGAAATGCATGCGGTTCAGAAATTCATGCGAACAGTGGCGTGCAGAACGAAACAAAAATCGCTTTTAATAGCAAGGATGCAGGACAGTTTTCTTCAGAGGGAGAGAATTTCGCCATAACTTCTAACGACACAACACATGCATGTTTCTATATGTCTTGCTGGGTCTGAGCTGGAAGCGTTGTCTTTGAAACCGCAGTATACTTTAACCAAAACTGCGAAAACTGTTTTAATTTTAAATTCGGAACAGCCGTTATACTCTGTGTATGTCAGACGGAAATCGAACAAAAAATGTAGCGAAAACGGTTTTCACCATTCTCTAAGAAAATCTGACTTGAAGCTGTCACACTCGCTTGTGGTTGAAGGAAATCTGTCCGAAGTGACGGAACTAGTGCATTGTCATGGATGCTAATCTGAAACTGAAAGAAAGGCTCCTCGATGTTGGATCAATTTGGACTAATGACTAGTGTCGGCTATGAGAATGTTTGGTATGATGACTATCAAGAAAAGTAGCAGCAGGCTCGCAGAAACAAATTTCCTTCAGATAATTTAAAAGAATTTTCCTTCAGAGTAATTTTGAAGAAAATATGAAATCAGCTGAAAGATGTAGAAAGGTACAGCTGGTTGAAAAAGTTTGGGTTTTTTTACTTTTCTCTTCTTTTCTCTCATATCTTTCGCGTTCTCTCTCTTCTTGTTCGGTGTCATGTAAAAGTTCCCTCATCTTTTTTCCACCCAAAAGGGGAAAAATTAAATTCTTTTTGGAAAGTTTTGAATATTTTAGATGTATCTTATAGTTTTCAAACTGTGTGTTGGTATTTGTATTTCTCTGACTATAGGTCGTGGATAATAATAATCAATAAATATATATTTAGTATTTGAGCCATCCTGTTCATATCAACTTATCAATAATAAATGTTGTGGGGTTGAACAAAGCTGTGGCACAAGTGTGTGTGAGAAGAGAGCGGATGGTGCGCGTGCATGTCGCCATTGTGGGCGGTAGTGAGAGAGAGGAGATGTGAGGTTTGTGAGTATGTGGTGTTTGTGAGTGTGCGCTTGTGTGGGTGTGGCGCGGCTTGGCGACAATGGGGTCCAGTTTCTGGGCCACACATGAGCAGATGGGAGCAAAAATAGTAATAGTTGCCTCTTTCTTTTTTTTTTTTTTTTTTTTAAGTCAAAAGGAGTACGATTTTGTTGCCAGGGAGCTTGTTGCTGGATCCTGATCGGATTACTTTAGGCAAGAGTCAAAATTATTTGACTGTGGTCCTCTTCTAACGGTTTCGTTTTGGCCTTTGTATTCGTTCTTGTTTTTGTTGCATTCGAAGTCGCACGGTGAAAGGATCATATGGGCTGCTGCGGATTCTCGTGTGTTGACGAAATCCGTCACATGATGCGTCATAATGTACACTTGTGAAGAAAGGAGTCGGATCACTACCGTTGCTAGGCGGCAGATAGTAGCCGACCTAGCGGCACGATCACGGTAGAAAGGGTAAGATCTCACGGGTAGGGAGGTGCACCTCGCCGTCATGTGGCAGGCGGTGATACTCGTGCGCACTACGAGACGTTTGACATAAGAAACGTAAAGAGTGGATTTTAGGGGTTGATGGACGAAGAGAAGAGGCTAAACAAATTATTTACTTAGAAACAAAGACAGTCCTCAGTGTCTTCACTGGTTTTGATAGGTTTATGACTCCCGCCCCCTTTCCTCGTCTCGTTGCCCTGACTTTTTCTTTCTTTTCAATACTCCTAGGGATGATAATACGGAATACTTGAATCTGTCTCTTGCCGATTTATGTTTTTCTGTCTAGTAGTTCCCATTATCCGGATCCTCTCACACCGTAGTCGAACTACCCTGATTGCAGACCCTTTGCAGCGTGCGCTAGACAGACTACCAGAGGAAAAGTACGAGTGTGGAGGCGGAGGAACTAGATCGAACGTCTTCCCTTAATATATCTAGAAATTCACTATCGGTGTTTACTGATAAGTGTTGTGTTTTGTTTGTTACATTCCTTCTACAGAGTGTCTATCAATTACGCGAAAGTTAGCAGTTCCTTTTGTACGACATTCCCTAAGCAATCTTTCTCTGTACCGGCTCTTATTAATCTGCTTGTGCGTAACTCTATTATTTGTCTGCTAATGCGAGAGCAATTAAGTTAGTTCATTGTGTGATGTGAAAGCAAAGCCTGGGAAGCACGAACCTCAGCACGAAGTCTATGCCATACTCGGCCAACCAAATCTTTGCACTGTGTAGTGTAAACAGCGAGCGCTAGAAGTTTGCTTGTGACGAGAATTTATCAATAGCAAAGCCAGGTTTGGTCAAGTAGAGCTTGGTTTCGAGTCCTAAGGATTAATTGGTATGCTCTTGAGAGGATTGATGAATTTTGTCCCGTCGTCAAGATGATGATGTGGATGGATGATTGGGATGGATGGGATGATTTGGATGGAGGAGAGGAACTGATTTATGAGATGATGGAGTCTAGTTGGCAGTTGGTTTATGGAGAGAAAGAGTCTCAATACAGAGACAGAGAATCATCAAATTACGATCAAGAGTGGAGTGCGATAGTCAGGCTTGCAAAGCAGCGCAAACTATTTGTTGGTGACAATAAAGATGTTTTGGGTACTTTAGTCATGGCTAAAGGACTGTAATCACGGGAAGTTCCTTACACGGTAATTTCTGTGCAGTCTTCACGCACCATGAATGAAGAAAAAGTTCATAACCGGTGACAGATGATTTGGATAAACGAACACTCAGAGACGAAGCCATGTGTGAACTGGCTTCGATTATTGGCGAAGACACAAGCGTGAAAGACAAGGCAGAAACTATTATGATCGATAGTGGATATTTAAGATGTGGTAGATGAGTCGAGGGCAGTGTGGAATAAGGCTGCCGTGCGTGACCGGATGTTCCATGGGACCACGTGGCAGTTTGAATCTAGTAGGAGAGCTTTAATTCAGTTGTCTCGGATGCTACCCAGTGGGTTAGAGACTTTGCTAGCCAATCTCGGCGGAAGTGCGGTTTTGTCGACTAATTTGTACTGTCCCTTATCTCGGCATGCTTTAATGCGTATTTCAATCTGTTACAGAGTCCGTTGTAATACCAGTCCTGCTTTTAAGGCAGATGTGAAATGTGACTCTGATTGCCGAACAGAGAGGACATTCAGGCATCGAGCGCAAGCATGGGAGGGGGCTTTCGTACGGAGAACATTAACACAATGATTTTGGAAGAGCATGGTCGCCACACTCGTAGGACGCAGGACACCCTACTTTCAATAAACGAAGCGCCGAAGGTCGATCTGGACTGGGTATGTAACTCGGCACACACTTTGTCGAAGACGTCTTCTAGTACTTAGGAGTTTGGCCGGAAGAAGAACTGGCTTTCGAACATGAAGAAGGGGACTGGTCATTCTGTGCAGGACTTGCTCACCATTCCTCAAGACAGTCATGAGTGGCGGGTCGTCAGCTGCAGCAACCATCTATGTGCCCTCAGTCCCCACTCTAACAACCAGTACCCGTCAGGGGACGAATAGTTTCTGAAAGAAATTTCTTAATTGACCACCAAATTATGACGGTCTGTGGTCCATGAATGCGCTTATGAAGAACTGTTGGGCTTGTTTTTTGTTTGTTTGTTTGTTTGTTTGTTTGATTTTTAAATACTCATTCCTCTTTTTAATCACTTTTATCCTTGGTCGGCTACAGGTACTTTGACGTAGAGTCAAAAACCGGAGCAGCATGATGTGAGTTTTCAGAAGTATGGCCGTTTGGTTGATTCTTATCAAATACATTAATCTTGTGTGCGCTGTCTCTTATCATCCTAAAGATGGTGTTTTTCGAAAGAAATAAAATAGAACAACAATAATAAATTACGCGAGTATTTTTTTTAAATTTATGATGTCGAACAATCACTGGCTAAAGTGCTGTTTGTGATGCCCTCACGTGAATGGGTGACACTTGGCACGCGCCTGTAATCAGTTAGATAACCAAGCAGGTAGGCCAGTTTTAAGGAAGGGGGTAGCTGTCATCGTAAACCGAACGCATCTTGGGTGTTGTTTGTTGAGGGTGGACCCAACGACATGGAGGATAATGAACATCGATGATTTGTTGCAGGACCGTTTGCGAGGTCTGTCAGTTAACAGCTCCACAACCCAGAAATCACATTGTGCAGCGTACCAAGGCGGTGTGCAGTGATGTAAAATGTTTTTTACGACCTACCATCAATTTTTAGTTATTAACAGCTTCTGGTAGGTAGAGAACTATAATTATATTCTGTAAGTTTCAGCGCCTGAACACAACGCGTTTATTTTTATTACTTAATTTCAAAGTTGACGATTTGTCCTGTATGTCAGCAAGTCCTGGGAAATCTCTTTCCGCTGCGCGAATAACGTGCTACGTGATCAGCATAGGTGTACTCGGACAAGCTTTCTTTATGGCCAGAAAGGTGGAGCAATACAAATCGAGTTTATCGAGCGATAGTTTATCTGTAGTTCTCTAGGCACGAAGACGAGTGTGAAACGCTGGTGTGTAGCCTTCAAGGTTATTTAAACGTTCATTGTTTGAACCAGAATATTGTGAAGGTTCAAAAATCAACACAACATACTCACTCACTGGTTAAATAGCATTAAAACAAAACACAAACTTAAAAAAATATTATTATAACAAAAAATAGCTGCTTTCGTGAACGCTGTTGCAGAGATTCGTTATCATTTACTGCTGCACGTGACTGACAAATAATTGTTCGCGCCGATCACAGTTAAAATACTGAGGTTCGAGAGCTAAATTTGAAATATCATATTCATCGAGATCACTTCAGGTGTTCGTGCAGCTACTTCTTGAAAGTAAACTGCCTTTTTTAGCTAAAAGAATATTCTGGTATGAATGCAGAGCACAGTCGCTCTACGGTTGGACTGTCATGCAAACTTGTTCTTATTATTTTTGACGAAGTTAGTCGCTTCGAATATTTCATGTTTTTTTTTTCTGGAATTTGAGCGTTGTTATACAGCCCCCCCTGATAATTAAAGTTGGTCTCACAAGCAAAAACTTCACAAGTTTTGCCGATCTTCGTGTGGTTATCAAAAACACGGCTTACCAAACTATGCTTTGTACTTTGGCTAGTGCTAATAACTTCATACACTATACTTTCGTCGTCAGGTAAGGGGAAGTAAGCGATGAACGTTTTCGGTTGCAGAGTTATCCAATTGCAGTATTTGCGGATATCATGAGTGACTTGGTTTAAAAATTAAACAGAAGTGGAAACAAATTTTGTCCCGACCTTACAAATAAAGTGGACAGACATAATGGTACAAAGAATACAATTTTATTGAATTCATAGTTTGAGACAGCAGAGGTAATGTTTAAAAAAAAAAACTGATCATCGCAGTCGATATGGTAGCCCTCGATTTTCTTCCCTCGTGGATCATTTTATTTCCGAGTGAAAATAAATTCATTCACCATCATGGACGTGTATAGGTGGATTGCTGTCTGTCTGCCAAGACCAACGCTTAGTCTCTTGCAAAGTGGTCCACTGTTAGTCTCGGCTAGCCGTAACAAAGAATGTTACTAAACCGGAAGCTTTGTAGTCTCATGCCTCGTTTTAGTAGTTAACTGAAAAAAAATCGTCTGCCAGCAGTCTAGTAATGCAAGTTCGTGGTACCGTTCTCCAGAGTGCGAATTAAAAACCTTTGACAAAACATCTGACATATCCTCTCTAAAAAAAAACATCTAAATGCAGAAATAAGCATTTTTTTCCCATTTCGTATGATGTCCTTGCTGTTTTCTGTCATCACATACCACTACATATATTTTAATGCTCATCAACCATTTTTTTTTCTAACAATCCTAACACTGCCACCTTTCAAGTAACTCTGATGACAACCATAAAAATGAATATGATATTTACAGTCGAGGGATATTTCCGACACCAGTCCTTAACTAGCAGGGAATCATATCTTTTGTAGTGCTTGGCAAACAAGGCAGACACGAACATATTATCGATGGTTGAAAGAGTAAACCGACAGTTCGTCTTCAGGATAGGAGAGCACCCTCATGCCATAGCCGACCGTGGAGACGGATATCGGGCCCTGGTCACGCGGCCGTGCAAACGGAGAGAACGTGAGGGCGCGCAGAGGGCGTGCATGAGGGTGACGTAATCTTTTATTAGCGATGATCGAGCCTCGCTTTTGCTTGTGGAACGTGTGGGTAGTTCGTTGACAGTAGTCGTTGCGGCTGATTACACAAAAGGGGAAGGGAGAATTATCCACCCCTTCATTCGCTTTTCCTCTCCAATATCTCTCTCATTTTCGCTCCACTTTTTAAAACTCGTTTTTTTTTTCTCCTTTGACTTTCTTTATTCTTTCTTATTTTCTCTTTCCATTTTCCCTCCTGTCGCTAATGACGTATTCCCTTTGGATATTTTCTGTCCCTTTCATTTCCAATTATCTGCCTTTCGTCAGTAAACCATAATATGTTTTGTAAACTACCAGCCATGTTCTAGTATCACTATGTCATGGTCAGGGCCTGCTAGCAGCAAAGAGATGTGAAGTCAGGTGTATTATACAAAAGCTTATTTAGTGTTTAGTTCATGAAAAGGATCGATTGGATTATGATGATGATTATTATTGTTGTTACAATTTTTCTGACCCTCCCCCCTGAAAGGATAACTCATGTTTACAAAAGCAAAATGATGTCCACACACACATATATTTGTGCAAACCCAACACAAATAAACTCAAACACTTTTCACTTCTTTCTAATCAATGAGCAGTCCTAAAACAAACCTCGTGCAGTCAAGCGTGAACAACACTTACACACGTGTTACAAAAGCGCCACCCAACCACCACCCTTACTCCATGGCGCACACTTTTATGTTCCAGCTTTGGGTCTGCTGCTTCTTGTCCTTCTCCACACCAGCGGGGTCAAGGGCGGGAAGGAGATGGACGTCATCAAGTCCGTGCAAATAACTGAGCCTCGGAGGAGACTCCCACCATTATAGGCACAGACCTGACTATCGTCTGTGAAATCTTGCCTCGGAATCTCCCTCGAGAAGTATGTTCTTGATGCTTTCTTGTGTTGCACACACACCGTCTGGGGCAGTAGTTAGGAAGCAGAATAAGTCATTTCCCTGAGCGCAAAATGGGGAAACATTTTGTCTCATACCTATATCAAATTATGAAGGGAACGATATATATAATTTATATACCATGTATCATCACAATGATGTAATTTTCTTTATTTCTCTTAAATTGCATGACATCTATTTGTATATTTTCTTTGTGAGAGATTGTCTTTTTAAAATTTCTTTTTCTTGTTTGTTGCGCCAATGTGTTGACAGTGTTGTTATCTTTATAAACAAGCTACCTCATGGACTCAGTTCTTTTGAATTTCAGTCAATTAACCATATCTTAAGAACACTTTAACTTTCTGTATGTGGCTTTGAATGGTTTGCAGGTGCTAACGTCTGTTGAGTGGATACGCGAGGATAACCATTTTCAGAAACGAGTGACAATTAAACCGCAGGAGAACAAGATTGACATCTTCTACAACCGAATGACTCGTCAGTCGCCTTAAAAGTGTACAACACCTCCTACTGTAGACAGGGCAAATACATCTGCTCGGCAACTCAGCGATGATCACGTGACCATCTTACAGGATTTTCGGGAGGTATTCGCCGCCGGTAGATATCTAGTCCTTATACCTTTGTTGGTTAATAGTGTGCTATATTCAGCATATTGCAAAGTGCATCGGCAATAATCCTATCATACAATATACATGTATTGGGATACCTTGCTTTGTTCTATTATTATTATTACGACTACTACTACTATTGGACTCTCTCCATCTTGACTCCTTTTTGTGTCTTCTATATTTGACTTTATTACTGCATAGTTGTTTCACCTTCCGCTCTTCATATTCTGTCCATATTTCCTACTTGTTAAGCGCTGAGAAGATGGTCCCTTGTGATTATGCACTATGTAAATTACACTTTATTAGTAGTAGTTAGTAGTAGTAGTAGTAGTAGTAGTAGTAGTAGTAGTAGTAGTAGTAGTAGTAGTAGTAGTAGTAGTAGTAGTAGTAGTAGTAAGACACCCATCCAGTGTCGAAGGAAGTGTGTCAAAAGCTGGGGCTTTGGTGTCACAGGGGCTCAAAATATGTCTCCATGTTTGCCCACAGGCTCCGTCATTATCTACCCGTACACCCTGGAGGTCAAAGCAGCTTTATACAACGAGGCAGAACTCGAAGTTGATTTTTATGGATGCCGGACAGATGAATGTAACATCACGTGGTTGGATGAGCAGTCACGCAATATCAGGGAGACTTGGAAGTAAAAAAAAAAAGCTTCTTCTTTTTAAACAGTTCTATTTTATACTAAATACACATGGTATGTCAATAAACAACTATTTATAAGGAAGAGTTTGCAGGACAGAAAGAAAGCACTATTGATTATCTTTAGGAAAAAAGTTGTGATTTTGACAACAAAATAAAAAATCCACCTGCACAGGAGTATTATGAGAAACTGGCTGAGGTTCGTTTTTAACACCCGGCGCTTAAATACGGAAACAAAGACACACGACCAAGAGAACGAACAAACGAAAAACTTTGTAGTTTAGGCCATCGTAGAGTTTTCATACAAACAAGAGCTAGAGAGAGATGTCACACCCAAACAAGTTCTTTTACTTCATTCCCTACTCCGATGTCATTGTTTCAATATCTTATTTTTAAGTATACACACTGTCTTGGTTTAATATATGTGTTTGTCTTTGTGTTATTATCTTTACTCACTCGCCTCTCAAATAGTCATAAGTATATCAGATAAAAAATATTGTTATTGTCACTTCTGATCGAATACTGCGGGCGCTGTTATTTAGAGACGAGAAGGGGGAGACAGATTCGAAGTCATGTGTACAGCAGCCAGAAAGCTGACCTCCGAAAATGTCACGCACATGACCTACATAGCCTTTATACCTGCGTCATCCAATGTCTACGCAAAGCTTCCGTCACTTTCATCTTAAAGGTGGGTCACTTCCGGGTTGCTAATTGTGCTTGAGTATTAATCAGCCTCACTTGTCAGCGTTTCATGCTTTTTGTGACTGGCATTGCTAAGGAGTGGAGGAATAGGCAAGTGGAATGACAGGTTGGCTTCAATGATGGAACTATATCTTTGTGAATCATTTCTGCTCGTAAATATCAGACTTCATTTCTGTTTGTTTTCAGTCATCTCCTTCCTTATATTTCTTTTGAGACGGCGTTTTTTTTAATTTTTGTAGCGATCCGTTCTTATTGTTGTGTGAAAAATACGACAGCGGATGTTTTCGATCAGCGGGGTCGACAAGCCTGCTAGGAGGCTCAGTGATGTTCAAGTGGGTACAAAGTGCCAATCATCGAGTCATTCCAAAGGTATGTTATTGAGCTTTCCTTCTAGTATGCAGTAGTGATCTATTCCATGGTATCTTTCACCGAGATTTTATATTTCTACGAATATCAGCAATTATTCTTAATGCATATAGACGTCCACTAAAAGAAATAATCAATAACTGCCTGAGGTACCACAACCAAGCATCGGGTTTCAGACTCAAAACGATGGGTTTTGTTTTCAGCTTTCCTGGAATATGTCCTTTGCGAACGGGTCTCGGTGACAGTTGGTGACAAGGGCGGAGACAAGGTAGCGAAGCGTGGAGGTTATCTTCGGCGGCCCGTCTCGGTTAACGACCCGAACCACTGGTGACTCTATCTGACCATCAAGGATACTCAGTACAGCCACACAGGCAACATCACGTTGCTTGATAAGCGGGCCCCTCAGAGTTTTAAATCCACTCTCTCCCTCCATATCTTTGGTATGGGTCTCATTGCTTACGACAACGACGATGATAAATGACCACGAGCTGCCGATGATGAGAACCATGACGACGATGATAATAATGCACTTTAGCTAATTGCTGAATGTATAGACAACTCATAGTGCTCATCAAATTTTACCCTCCTAGTATTTTTTTTTCTTCTCTTCATTCTTCTTTCCTTGTGTGGCCGGCCCGCCAAGATTCATCATATATTATTCTTTTTCAATGCGTCTTCTCCTCTTCACCTCAGAACTAATTGATTAATGTCTCAGATTCTTGGTCGCCCCCAACATCTCGTCCGTGCTGCTCTCGCTGGCTACGCATACACATGCTGCAGCATCTTGGCTGTCTGCACGCAGGCTTCTCCGCAAGGGGTTCGTCGTGGTAAGGACGACACTTGCGATGAGCTGCTAGTATCCTAGGGGACTAGTCAGGGTGTGTGGGCGGGTAGACCTCGGGAAGGCTTGTGCTGAACTGCACGCAATCGCTTCGTCAACTGGGGGGGCGGGCCCGGGCGGCTGGGTGTGCCCTGCGACCAACCGCCGCCCGCACGATCTGTGGTGGTACTGCATCAGGTAGTCCCGCAGCAACCGTCCACAGGCAGTGGATCGACTTGAAAGCATTTGCTCTTTGCAAATAATGTAACTGCAGCAGTTCTCGCTTGAGAACTTAGTGCTTCCCGTGTGACTTAGACCTCAATAATGCACTTTACTTGACGCGGACCCCGCCACCTCGTGTGATTTGGGCCGGCAGCTGGACTACATGGCGCGTCCAAACAATCATGTATCCGCTATAGACCGTCGCGATACATCTCCTGAGAACCATCCTACGGGACAGTCGTCATGCTCAGTCGAGGAACCACATCCGGTCGAGTCAGGGGGAGAGGAACTCGCTATAGTGGGACCGGCCGTGACTGGCAAGGAACCGGGGCAAGGCCTCGGTAAGTCTCCCGTCTGTCATTTCCGCTTGCTCACAGTCTGAATCTTTCCTGATTTAACTGTCAGTGTTTGTTGCTCAGCTCGAGACAAGGTCGACTTAAATTCGCGCCGATTATATTGGCTGATATCTATTGTACCGGGAAGTTCATGTCTGTGCGCTAATGTCGAGGCTTTTTTGTTGTACACGATTTCTGCATTAGTACAGTAGAGTTTTGTGAGCATCATAGCTATTAGCTATAACAGAAGAATGTTTTGTAGAGCCAGGTTCCACTGTTGTAAAGTGAGCAAACTCAATTTATGTTGTACACGAGCTAACTCTAATATTTTCTTATAAAAATTATTTTCTTGCTAATAGGCTCAAATAGTGCCTGTATCCCTGACAAACGAGATGCACAATTATGTTTGCTGTTTGTTTTTTGCAGCGTTACCTGCCACAGGGAAATTCTTGATGGACCAGATTTCAATGTGGTTGGTAACGTAGTACTAGGCTAGTATGTGTGATTAATTTATTAGCCAGAGCACATCAATCATCTTGTTCTGTGTGGTGTGCCGTGTGTACAAGAAAGCAGATAAATGAAGTCCCTCTAGCAATCGTAGTAGGAATAGCGAATGTAAGCGGTTCACCGAGTCAAAAGGGTCGTGAATGTAAGTAGCAGAGCCTTACCCTCTCTTAGCCTTAATCCTAACCATCGACTTCCATATCCGCTGGTGATCGATGGGGAGGGGTTCCAATCGCAAGCAATCCGCTGGGTAATGTATAGGGAAGGAATCATGACTTTCTTCGTGGCTTTCTTCGTTTTCCAGAAGAGGAGTGTTTCCTACTCTGACGCTGGTTTCCTCGATGACCTTCTGCTGATCGTCGTCACAGTCGGTAGTGGCTGTCGTCTCATCGTGTACCAACAACAGGAGGAAATTCTGCAGAAAGGTTACATTATGGAGAGAGAGAATGAGGTTCTGCTAAACGTGACCATGATTGCAGGCTTGTGTTACATCAGGGGATATGACATTAACTTCAGACGATCTACTCGTGACTCATTCAGCTGAGAAACCATACAAAGACAAAATTATTTGGCACAAAAACTGTTAGTCTGTCTAAAGCAAAGTTCCGTTAGTATATCTTTATTAGTCAAGATGCATTTCTCGTTAGAAGCAGCGAATTTGATAGAAAGTTTTCTGATTAAAACTCCCAGCATACTAGGGTGCCAAAATAGATTTTTTTTTGTTTCAGCACGAGTGCACCATGGAAACGTGTCATGCAGGAGAGCGAGAAGAGGCGGCACGTGAGATCGTCTTCACCAACTCCGGGCAGCTTGTGGAGTATGGTTGTCATTACCTAGGAGGGGAAGGGAAGCAAGCTGGGATGTGGAGTTAACTATCAGGAGAAGAGAAGTATGCGCATGTCCAAAGCCCAGACAACGGGTTAATGGGCTTCAATCTGTTAAACGTCAATTTGTTAAATCCTTGTCCAGAGAATCTCGACCGTGTGCCATCCAACAGCACAGTCTCCACAGAGCTAACCTCACAAAGTCCACAGGTGATCAAGGAAAGTTTTGAAATGCAAACACTTGAAATATCTGTAGCACCGAGACTTCAGTTTGTTCAGTGCACTTGCTTCCTCTCCCCCTGCCAAATGGATATGAATTTCCAAAGACATTCAACTACCAGGTTATGAACTCGCGCTCTGTTAGTTCCGGTGTCTGGCGTCAGTAAAACATGATTTCCCACTTATAGAAAAAAAATATAAGCTTTGAACGGCAACTTTAAAACGTATAAAAAATTTATTCATAAATTCACTCTTTTATTACCCATGCCCCAGTCGATAAGATACTAAAATAAACATTTGCATGACAACGACACTCTTGTTTTCTTAAATTGAGGATTTGGAAGAAAAGTAGAGCTTCTCTTTGTAATGCTTTAATGATGCTGTATTTTTAAAATATTTTTTTCCTGGTGTATTCAGACGCAAGAGTTTGAGAAAGTCCCGTCTGCAGAGTGAGAGAGTGAAGCGCTGCAATGGCGAAAGTTTTTGTCCGGAGACGAAGTTTCCTCGAGAGAGGATACGATTCCTGGACTGTCTGGGTGAAGGGACTTTTGGAAAAGTCGTCCGCGCTCGGGAGCGCTGAACATCATCGGCACGGGCCGCTGGGTAGGTTGTGGCTGTTAAAATGTGTAAAGGTAAGTCTACGGGCCATATAACTCCATGTAAGTCTCAAAATTTCTCTACTCGACTGCTGGACGTAGGTCACCTGATCCAGCAACGCTGGCAAGAGAAACCACGTAGGTTAAATTTGCGATTCAGTGGAGACAACCATGTAAAATAAAAAAATAATAATGTAATCATTTTCTTTCTCTTTCCATCTTAATTCTTTTTCTGATTAAAGAAACTGGCGACCGGACACTGGGAAAAAAGCCGACTTCCTCAATGAGCTGTTATTGCTGAGAAAAATACCCAAGCACCTCAACATCGTTACTTCAATACTACGGATGCGCTGCACAGATCAGGTATGTTTTCCCATGAAAAACAATCAGTAAACGGTGAAATAAATGTAGAAGTCAATGGAAATTGTTGTTCAGAACACTGTATGTGGTAGTTTTTTTATGATGGCAACCATGCCAATAACATTTCTCTGCTTAGCCATAATTTTATTTTTGGAGTGTAGGGGTGGTGGTAGGAGGGTTTCTAAACAGGTCGTTCAAATGTCAGGACCAGCCGAGTGTTTCTGGTCGTTACTCGTCAGAATATTCTCAAGGAACGCTTAAAACAGTGTTCATGTGTTTGAAGAATTATTTGGGAAGAATTATAGCGAGTAAAGACCAAAGTGTACCTACTGAAAGGTCAAAGGTCTCTCTTATTCGGTGCTTTTGCTCCTGAGATATTTGGATGATATTTTGTTTCTAGTTTGGGTGTTTATGTGGGGAGGGGATTTTTCTTTTACATTGCAGAAGCGAACGCTTTAGTCATTAGTCATTGCGTTACTGCAGAATATAAGATATATTGAAGTATTATCCATTTTAAAAAGTAGCTACTGAATGGTCATAAAAATTATTTCTAATTGTTTTAAAAAGACAGCCCGCGTTGCACCCTTATCTTTCAGACCCTGTCCTCATGGTGATGGAAACGCTCCCAACGGCGACCTACTGACCTACCTGAGAGGGCGGCGCCCAAAGAAGTCAGAGCCAGAGACGGAGAGGCGAACTGAGAACGGCGACAATGAAAAGACGACCACGATAACGCCACCCACCTTGACCTCCAAGAACTGTTTGCCTTTTCTCTGCAGATCGCCCGAGGCATGAAGCACCTCTCGGACAATAACGTGAGTCGCACGAGAGGCCGCGAGCAGCACTTTCCCAGTATTCTGGGTTCTTCAACATCATGCACATTTGCAAGGACTGCGACAACATATTTTCTCTGTTAAAATGCTAAATGAATCGCTAACAGATATTTAAACGGTTTACGTGTTCATCCAACCAGATAACTCTTGTGATGGTGACTAATCATTCTGAGGGTTTGTGGAGAATGAGTTTGTTTCGGTTCAACTCCATCGGCATTTTGCAGATTGTTCACAGAGACGTAGCGGCTAGGAATGTGCTACTGACGGACCGAGGTGTGTGCAAAATCACAGACTTTGGCCTGGCACGTGACATCCACGGCTCCGACAATTATGAGCGCAGGTCAAAGGTGACGTGATCTTTCAGGCTTTTTTTTCGGGTTCCCTTTACATGTACTTTTCTTTCTGTTTCTCATTTCTTCTGGGTTTTTTTTTTTCATGTTGACTTCGAATTTGAATGGCGTTTTGAATATATATTAGAACTTCGTGTTGAGTGTGTGTTCCACAATGTGCACACACGTGTTTTTGCGACGTAGTGGAATTACAGAAAGACATGGAGAGTTAATCAAAATTTTCTTCTGACCAGGGGCCGCTACCATTCGCTGGATGGCACCGGAAGCGCTGATTGATGGACGCCATTCTACTTGGTCTGATGTCTGGTCCTACGGCATACTCGTATGGGAAGTCGTCACACTTGGTAAATAAAACTCACGGACTGTGTGCAATAATTAAGGGTTTTCCAAGGGCAAAAGTCAAGCGAAACTATTCCAAAGAACTGAACTGATATCAGTACAGGTAGTCCTCGACTTACGACGGGGATCCGTTCTTAACGCGGCGTCGTAAACCGAATTTCGACGTAAGTCGGATCATACGTTCATACAGTACTGTACCATAATAACAGTACAGTACTGCAAACAATTAGCCTATCCAAACACCTATCCTAACACAGTACCCTGCATAATTATCAATAAACACAAGTACAGTAAAATGTTGTGCAGTACACTACGCTTTGTTATCACTGTCGCTGTCATAGGAGCAGATCCTGTCACGTGTTCAAGGATGCGATCTTTATCCTTGATAATCGAAGCGACAGTCGAACGACAAAGTCCTAAAGACCTGCTAATTTCTGTTGCTGTTTCCCCCTTCTCAGATTGCCTTATGATATCCACTTTCACCTCCATGGTGATGACCTTCCTTTTCTTTGATGCACTGACCTCGTAAGTCGGAATGAGCGTCGTAACCACGAAACGACGTAACTCGAGACCGTCGTAACCCGAGGACTACCTGTATAAGAATCATGTAGACAAATCTGAGATCGCAGCTCTCCCATCGTCTCCCTTCTCCATCCATCACCACCTATAGAACGTGATAGTCGTGAGATACTTCTAGGGCCGAAGGAAAAAAACATAATATTATCGCAGGGTTAGTTGTTTGCGAGGGTCCTGCAAATAGAAACGGGCGCACACAATAGGTCAGTTATCTTTGAAACTGTTAACTGAAATCTGGGGTCGTAGTTATGAAGTTAGGATAAGTCGTTATCTGGCACAACCTGGGAAATTTGTTCCGAAGGTTTGAATTGAATCCTCATTGCCGACAACTTGACGTATGATGTTCTTTGTGCAGGAGCCAGTCCTTACCCTGGGATGTCAGCCTCCAGGTATTCAAATTTGTTAACGACGGCAAGAAAATGGAGAAACCGCAGCACTGCACAGATGATCTGTGAGTTTACCTTGAGTCATTCCTTTCTGAAAAGCTCTTTACTGATCAATAATAATATAGAATTTTTTATTGTATAATAATATTATATACGCATATATATATTATAACAGCATTTTATAAAAATGGAATTATTATTATTATTATATTATTATTATTATTATTATTATTATTATTATTATTATCGCTTATGGGCCTATGTCATCAGTTCAATAAAAAATGACATTTCGTGGTTAACTTGGCTACAATAATACGCAGTATAAATTTTCAGATACACAGGATGGACCACTGTTATACTCGAAGATATGACCCTGATGACTCATGTACTTACACTTGCAGATATGACTTGATGACCCAGTGCTGGCGCCAATCGTCTGCCAAGAGGCCGACTTTTGATGATATTTGCTCCCAGCTGGAGACTCTTTTGGAAAGGGAAGGAGACTACATCAACCTGGCTCTCTTCGAGGAGAAAGACTATGCTGTTCTGGAACCACTGCTCCTGGAAGAACGCCTGTAGCGCGACCTTTGTGAAGATACGACCAGGGTCATAGTTATATATCGTGATATTAAAAAACACACAAGAGTATTTGTCACTTCCTAACTTGCATTAATTTTTAATGAGCGTGATGAAACTTGCGGACCCCATTTGACATTGAATTGTTATGGATAACAGCTACTATTTATGGATAGTCAGCTTGTTGTGCCAGTGAACAAGAAGTGATCAAACAGAAGGTCTTGAAGTTATGATGACACTCATAAAGTGAGCTTTAAAAGTGATGCTACTATAGCAAAAGCAACACCCCTTTTTTTTGCATTGACTTGGCGCCATAATGAGGAGAACGACAACACAAACAAAGAACTATATAATAAACTCAGGAACGAGAATTTATTTTCTTTTCTTTTTTTTTTTAAATGAGAGCACGCCGCCATCTTTTTTGTGCGTCTTCTACAGTACGTATATTGTAGTGTGAAGGAGGACATGGCTTTGAGGGTATTCATTGATTCTTTAAACAGGGGATCTCTCTGTGTGATGAATTCGTGTTTGGATAACCAGCTGCAGCTTGACTTTTCTTTTGTTTGATAATTTTTCAAATCGTAGTATGAACACCCGACGGTTAAATCGTATATAGTAGAGTTGTTATGAAATGGCGATCGTGATGGAAGACTTGTTTTATGGAGAAAAAAATATCTCCAGGGGATAAGAAAAAGCTGATGACAATTTATGTCTGTAAATTTGTGGGTAATGAAATATGTCTAGGTGAGTAATATTACAACCCATTCATATAATTTTATGTCGTGATCTGCATATCATTTACAGTCGAACTTTGGGCGTCGAAATGTACCTCGTTTCAGAAAATCGTCCCGGTAATGAACATTCCGAAAAAGAAACCATATTTACATTTTCTCTTATGGAAGTATTAACTAACCCTCTCTAGCATACCTGACACCTCCGTTCCCACTTCTCCTGAATAATGTAACACAGCTATATATTCAAACCATTAGGTCATCATGATGTATAAAAAGCTAAGCAGCAGTCACTTTATAAATAACCACTAAGCTAAATAAAATTTAGATTATTCAGAAAATTCATTGTCTTTGTTTTGATAACACGGCACCTGCAGGGCAAAGGGGAGATCATGACCTAGGCGGCGAATGATAAAATGATTGCTCTGCTTTCTGCTAACTGGTTCAGGTGGAAAGGGCAACAGGGTCATAATATATATACTTAGGAGTAGAACTGCAATAAGCGCTTACAAAACCATGGTGATTTTTATACTATCATATCCACTACTATTCGTTTTCTTCCATCATTTCCATTATGAATATGAATCTTTTTCTACATTATGCTTTGTCTACGTCTGCCGTCGTAACTGCATCGTGTGCTTGTTCATGTGTATAGCTGTCTAATCTATGCTGACTCATTTACTATCATGTCCGTTGGGAAATTCCTCACTAATTTTCATTGATGTGTTTTGAGGAAAACTATAAAGGCATTAAACAGACGAACCTTTTTTGCACTTCTCTATTCTGGCTGAACTGTCGATGTCGTACGTCTGCATAATTGAGTGTCCACTGTTGCTGTGAAGCTAGTGGTTTAAAAAATAAACTTATGTAAATAAACGGTTCCCAGTCACTTAATCCCCAGACACTTCATCCCCCGACACTTCATCCCCGACACTTCATCCCCTAGACTTTTAATCCCAGACACTTCATCCCCAGACACTTAATCCCTAAACTAAATCCTTAACTATAAAAATTATGAAGTCAGCGAAAAATTTATTTGAAATTCAAATTCAAATCATGCTATTAACTTCAACGTCATTTGAACATCAACAACATTAGTTAAAGTTCATATAAGCTAGTAAATTTAATGTTCTTCAACAATATGATATGAAAATTGTTCTTGAGTGTCGGGGATGAAGTGTCGGGGATGAAGTGTCTGGGGATTAAGTGACTGGACACCAAATAAACATACCTATAAACAAGAAATGTCACCCGCACGAATAAAAGAACACTGCATGTACTTTATCTTATGGCTATTCCAGATCCTATCTAGTCTAGCAACAATTATAATAATGAGAACAAAAATATATAGAGACATATAGTTTAAGAACTTTTGACACTAAGCAAAATTGATTGACATACAGCGGAGCAGAGTATGTAATGTATGAACGACAGAAATATATGTGAGCATTTGTAAGGCATTTATCAACTTGTAATCCTCTTCATAAGCATGGAATAATGTAATAAACACGTAGTCATGTTTTAATATAAAAAAAACAACTGTTAAATTTGTTGCCACATTTTTATTTGCATGTAACACCACTCACTGGCATTTATCCCGCTATTGGCGTGTAATACCTTCCATTGGCAGGTAGTATTATTATTGTAATGTACCATATGGAATTTTTAAGTTATGCTTGTCACTGACATGCAATAAATGCTATCATCAATAGGAACAAGGCGAACAGCTGGGAAGCACATGACGGAGACAGACGAACAGACATCGAAACAATTGTTGCTTCGAAAGTTATAATTGCTTCTTAACTCCAGAAATTGTTATAGACCCCAAAATGACAGCAATTAAATTGATTAATTCATAATCGTAAAAAAAAAATTATGATGAAAAAAGCTATAAGACGACTACTTTTTAAGACAAATGTGCACGTAACAAGTAAGGGGAGATAGTTTCTTTAGGAAAAAAGTCAAACGGAGCTATCTCCCTTTGAATACTCACACCGTCAAAGGGAAACAATTTTTATGTGTGTATGTGGAGGGAGAGGAATGGCAAGTTGTTTATGTGTGTGAATGTGTATATGTGACCGTGTTATATATTTTAAGAGAAAGTGAAAGAGATTTAAAAGCAAATTTTTATTGAATGCAAGATTCTGCACTCTCCTGCCTTCTTTCAAAATCTCATGTGTTCACCGCAGAATCTAAATGACATGCGAGTCTGAATAAATGTATTCGGCTGAACTGAAAAAAAAAAGGTTGTGATAGATAAAAATCTGTCTTAGTGACTTCGTAACAGTTTCAAGACTGTTAATTCTCTCTGGTAAATGTCCCCCGAGAAAAAATTTACTGCCCACCAGGATTCGATAGAGACTCAACAGCTTGCCGCAATGAACCACTCTTGACATGAAAGTGCAAGGTCTGCACATTGGGTACACTGAGGTAACCGTTCAGTCAGCAGCTGTCGATGGTTAAAAGCAAAAGCAGATCCTCGTTTTAATGTACGCAGGCCAAGCGTTTTACGAGACAAAATCGGCAGAAAATGTCAAACTCTTTGACCCAAACTGCGCCTTGGGCTGGACATAAAACTCAGTATGTCGAAGAACAGTGATGATAAGGGAAGCGTTCGCTGTACTCAGACGCAGGTCGTCTTTCATTCTTCCCCAGCGGAACAAGGATAGAATACGCAGATGTTACTCTAGACTAGCACTACATTGTTCATTATGATATCCCTGTTCAGTACAATAGATCTTTATAGTTTCCAGTTATCTGAGCGTTTTCATGCTTTTAGCTTTGTACATTAGCGCAAGTTGACAATTTAGAGCTCACAAAAACTCAATTAAACAGATATGCAAACAAGGATTGACCGACCGGCAAATAGACTCTTTAGCAAAATAAAAACACTTTTAGGAAGAAACTGACAAAAAAAAAAAAAAAAAAAGAAATCAGCAGACAATTCAGGCAGTACACCATTGTGATGAAATACATGCATGCGCTTTAAACAGTTTAAGACTAATAAAGCAAGTCATCTAATAAAAACGACGTTGCCCGGCCAAGAACTATAGAAATTTGGATCCAGAGCTTGACTCTTGTTGGCATCAGAATAAGGTAGCATGCCCCTTAATGACATGAATCGGATGATGGGAGGTCCGCTTTCCCCCCGGTGAAAGCTCCACTCCATCAGAACGGAATAAACATCGATCTTCTCGAAGAACTCGCCGGCCGACCACAGCGCCCTCTCCTCAAAGCCCTCGATGTCCATTTTGACGACAACATGGCGGGACCTGACGTAGGGGATGAGGTCGCTCAGAAAGACAGCGGTAACATTGTCGTCTCCTCTGTCATTTTGGCCGGTGTTCTTTTCTTGGTTGACCATCGAGGCCCCCATATTTTGGCGGTCGACTTTTATTTGGACGACCCCTCTGACGTCAGAAACAGCGTTGTGGAGGACGGTTACGCGTGACGTCACACCCGCTAGGTGCAAGGAAGTCACCATCAGCTGCAAAGTCTCTCGCATGGCGTCGACAGCCAGCACCTCGTACCCCGCCATCGCTGCTGTCAGGGTGAAGACCCCGATGTTTGACCCCAGGTCCACCAACGTCACGTTCTGTTGGTCATCTTTGCTGCTTGGCTGAACTGTGCTCAGCAGCTTCTTTTCCGCTGAACGAAGGGCCAGCATGATGTCGGTGACGAGGTTATCCTCAAAAGCTTGCGATTCTTTTAATTCGAATCGCGATGTAGTCAACGTCGGGGTCATAGGTGCAAATCTTAGCAAGTGTCCCGTCAGACAAGCGGAACGGTAGAAGATGAGAGCAGCTGTAGTTGTCTGTCCTGTAGATTTTCACACCTGATGCTGACGCAGTCTCCATGGTAACACGAAGACCTGCCAACTTAGAATCGCTGATGTCCTCCTGATTCAACCTTTGAAATATCTTTCCACGTTCCCCAGTAATAGAGGTACAGTAGAAAACTGTGAAGACACTAAGCATCACAGTGGAAATGATTATTGCGGACACGTTCTTTTTACCAGTGACAGGCATGATCTTGGTAGGATGGCCTTAAAATGACCCGTCAATGACCTGAAAGTATAATAATGGTAATAATAAAGAAATTTAATTCAGTGTTAAATAAGATATTTTAATACTTTGTTTTTCCACCCCAATTTCTCATGCAAAATTCAAGCAGAATATATAACCAATAACCTGTACCTACTATTAAAATAAATGATACGTTAATCTGGGGAATGAATCATTGAGAAAAAAAAAACAACAAACAAACAAACTTTCGAACAATCTTTACAGTTTCCTCGATATCACAACTACACGAACGATAAACTATTGCGACCATTGAATCATTTTTGGTATTAACCGTCCTTGTTATTAAATTGAGCTATTAACACTAATACTACTGAATCCTCTTTAATATTCTCCCGATCTGATCTTTACTATTCTCAGGAAATCGAGATTATGGTGAAACCATAATGTAAACATAATGAAGTGTTCATACTTTTTTTATATTGTTTATGATTGCACTGGGGATTCTTTGAATTCTAATTTTAAGAAAGGAATATTTCTATACGAGATGACAAGAAAGTTTTTTTTTAACAAAGGCAAAGTAACCAGTTTTATGTAATTAAGTGGAGAACTTTGTTAAGTTAAACATGATCAGACACAAAAGTGTTATTTTTGCTTTTACAAATGTAAAATTTGCTTTATCATAATTTTCAGAATTAATTGAATACCACCTCCTAAAGAGAATTTTACCTGTTTGAGAAGTGAGCTCTAAATGACTCTTTTACAGGTTGTTTTGTAATTTAATGATGAGGATATGCTAAGAATTGGATTAGGCTTTTATGTCTTTGTAAACATTTCATCTTGACAACAAAATATTTTCAGTTTATAAAAACGTTGTCTTCAGAATTACTGATTACAAACCTTCAGCAGCACGAGCAAGACAGAAATGAAGTGTACACTGAGCAAGGCGCTGTCAAGTGAGGGCTTTGTTCGATCACCATTAAATATAACAAGAAGACGAGAGAAACGATTTCTCTTACCCACATGTCAGATATAGAGGAAGAGCCCTACTGCTACAGGTAATAATTTTCTTGATAAGTGTGATGTCACCTGTCCGGTGTATGTGTTTCGTATTCCTCCGTGAAAATTTAATTCTCGGGGAAATTTATTCACCAGTTAAAATAGACATATGGAGCTACTTTTAAGTAATGTACGAAAATGATGAATCCTTTAAGCGTGCACTGAAAAGACAACTTTTCTGTAAACATTTCTCCTAACAACCTTTCCCATAATGCTAGTCCTTTTTCACACCCTACCCTGCTTGTCTTTATCAAGATACTTGTTATTTTGTTCCTCTTTGTGTTTTGTTTTATTACTGTTGTTTATTCTTTTTATAGTTTATATGTTGTTTATTTTACTGTCCCTCGTATGCTGTCCATGTCTTGTTATTGTTTTTAGGTGCTAAGAGCATGCTCCTTAGGAGTGTGAGCATGCTTGTGAACGAAAGACACTTAATTTGTACATAAGCAGATTTTGACCGATTAAATCTTGTAATCAATGCAACCTTTCATAAGAAAAACATTAAAACGCTTGAGTTAAAGGTCAATGATCTCAAAGATACAAAGGATTGAACCATTTCTGATTATTTGGAGCTTCCTTAATTTTTTTGTTTTTTAAAAATCATGCTTGGTATTTGCACGCTTTTACAAAAAATACATTTGTTTGTTGAGGCCGTGAGCCCTGCATCTAATCTTTTGATAAATCCCATGGGTCCAGAGATTAATTGATCTTAAGTAAAAACATACATATCGCAATACTTCGAAACAAACTTATTTAAACTAAGTGAAATCTATTTATTCGGTGTTATTACAAACGATCGAGGGTTCGTCGTGCAACCCTTTACCAAGGGTTGTAACTCACTTTCGGATTCGACGGAAACGGATGTCTGCTTCAACCTGACGCGAGTCACTTCCTGTGATTGTAGACACTCATCACATTACTTATTTGGACCAGTTATTTTGGTAAATAAGCCAGAAATGGCAAATCCTGCTGCAGATCCCCAGCCAGTTGAAGATGTTCAAGGCGACAATCGTTGGATGGACTTGGTAATTGCATTGTATAGAGCCAAATGTTTCGTGCACACTCAAAATCTGAAACGTTGCATTATTCTCTTAGCGAAGGGAAAGTGATGTAAAAGAATGGAATAAGTAATCAGTATGCGAGAAGGTTAAAAATAAAATAAATATTACTTCTACAGACATCTTAATGATAAAATCTTTTTGAGTGACCACCCATAGCTCTTTGCTACCTACATCTGGGGAAAATAATTAGTAACTCGCATTGTAACGTTTCCACTGGCCTTGTCCACGATGTTGTAGCGTGCGACGATATTGTCAACTAGAGGCCCTTGGCTTCGACCGTGCTGGCGGTCCTGGAAGTCCATGCAGCTAAGGCCAAATGTGTCATGTTAGCAAAACAAAGACACGCAGCAGGCAAAGCTGGAGTTAATATCCACCTCTACCATCACCCCGTTTTCTCACGTATTCTTCACATGTGGGAGACTTGCAGGCACGGATTGGCCTCATTAGCAACACTAATATTTTATATGTTTTAATTTTTGTGAAAATCATAATAATCATTGGCCTCCGATGGACCAGTGAATAGTGGTATTTTATGGTTGCTTTCAGCACATGACTGTTTTACTAATACTTGCATTTCAGCATCAGAAGCAAACACAACATTATAATTAATGAAAGATTTTTTTCTTTCTAATCTTTCAGTCCTTGTTATGCTTTTTTTTATTTTGACAAATACTTTCTCAGAAACATTAGATAAAAAACAGTTTTAGTAGTTTAGCTTTATAATGCTTTTAAAAAAGCATGTCACATTATGGGTGGTTACTTGTTACAGTTCTCTCTTTCAGTCTCTATCTCTTCTTCACAGCATAAGTGCACACACCAATTTACATACACATACTTGATTATATGTTTATAAATATTCAGGACAAAATATGTGTGTGCATGCACATCTGTTCAGATATACTTTAAAGTTATTTTACATGTTTTTGGTGCAGCATAATGCATTTATAGTGGAGTCTAAAGAGCGGGAACCAGAAGTCCTCTTCCTGGGAGATTCCTTATTGGCTGACCTTCAGCAAACAGAGGTAGCTGATAATTTTTAATATTTTTATCTGCCAGTTCATTTGGGCTAGAAAAGTGATAGCTGATAGTTGATAGACTTTAAACACTTTATAGGTTTGTAAGAAGGTCTGTCTTATGATGATAAGAGCTGATTAAAAGCTTTGTCCCTAGCATCTCCCCTGAAGCAAATTTTTTTGTATCCTTTATGAGATGACCCAAAGTCTTGATCATTTATACCCTTAGCAAAACTAATTTTAGTGTTCCAGTTTTCTGCATTGCTTTGTTGAGTGAGTGAGAGACAGAGAATTGCGCATGACCATATGTACAAGGTGGTTTCATGTTATACATAGACCAGTTGATAACAGACATCTTGATTACACCTAATGTTCAGAAGTGCAGAGCTATTTACTGCCAGCATCATTGGATGAATAAAAATAAGTAGCTAATAAAAATAGTATTCAAAAATTTTGTTAATGATAAGGTTCATAGTGACACTGATAGGTAAACTTAACATGCAGCACTTTTAAACCATGTTGAGTATAGAAAGAAAACAAGACCATAAAAATAGGGTGTACAGAGCCTCTATAAATTTGATGTGCAATTAATTGTTTAGAAAAAATTCAATGTCATTTCAATAGGTTTCTTTTGAGGTAAGGGGCTATTTGAGTATTATCATGCAAGCTGCGATGGTTGGCCACATTTTATAATAATAATAATGCTTATTTATTTCACTGGTTGATGCATTGAAGACTGATGTTTATCATTTTGTTGTTATGTTCTTTGTCTTTAATTTAGTAAGCTTTGATGTTGATGGCTCATGAGTAATAATTCAAAACACCCTGTTATAATGCAGATATGGAGTCAGATGTTCGAACCTCTACACTGCGTGAACTTTAGTATTGGAGGGGATCAGACGCAGAATTTGCTGTGGAGGATAAAGAATGGCGAGCTGGACAATATGCAGCCTAAGGTGCTCTTGATAATCAGTTTTCCTATGCAAAACATCCATCTGGAAAAAAAGCAAATTTAGCAGTCACTTTACTAAACTGACTTACTCTAACTCACTACATAAGAAATGCTAACATAATAACTAAGTATGCAAAACACTGATCATAAATACTGCTTTTGTAATCTTTAGAGGATATTAATGAATGAAGATTATTAAAGTAGGTATCACTGCCATATAGTTTGCTCATCCATGTTTACAGTGAAACCTCCTCATTAAGACCTTATTGCAATCCCCCTTTTAGAAAATTTTGCAGATGTATTTTGCCATATAAGCATCATTTCTTTTATCATTACTGCTTTTCCAAGGTGACTTAATGAGCAAAAGTTACATGTTTAAAAAAAGAAATTATGTTATATACCGCTTGCCCTCCATTATGACTCCGCAGAAATCAGGTAAAATAAATGTAAATACGTGTCTTTATTTATCATTGCACATAAGCTGATTTGATTCCATGTTTATTATAAATTGAAAAACCAAATTCTGAGTTCTATAAACCTTCAACAAAACACAAACAATATCAAGTCGTTTGGAGCACATTGTACAAAGTTAGTCTGAGATTGAAAAGGTACATTAGAATAAGAAAGTGTTCACAGCGCAGACTCTGATATTTCAATTTATAATAAAAATGGAAGCAAACGAAAAGAGTTGAATATTAAATGTGCAGGATGGTAGGTTGTTAAGAGCTTTACTTTCAACATCTAAATAAATGAACTTGAATTAGTAGGTATTTGAAGTCATGGAGAAATAAATGCAGATTAGTCAATTTCTGTATTAAGACCCCTCTCAGTTAGGACCTGACTTTGGTTGATTTTAACATGTCTTAAAAGGGAGATTCAGCTGTAATACATGGTGTGATGCCATCTTGTCATCTGTAGAATTGCTAAGAGTTTTAATAAGAACAAATCAAGTGTTGTCACACTTGAAAATGGTGGTCTGCAGATGACGTTAGTATGAAATTGTGAGCAAGTTAATGGAATGGATTTTTTTCTGTGCATCTCTTATTATGTATTTGAGATTTTTATTGCGTCATTTGACACCTGTTGCAGGTAATTGTGCTTCTAATAGGCACAAACAATCATAATCACACTGCAGAGCAGGTGGCTGGTGGCATCATGGAGATTGTCCGTACCATTAACAATAAACAACCCCAGGCACAACTTATTGTTGTGGTATGTATTTTCAATTACATTCTAGACTGCAGATTTTGCCCTCTGCTGGCATGAGAAATTTGTGTATTTGCATCATGTGTTTTTTGTCTTTTATTGTATTAAACCTGGCTGTAACGGCTCCAGCAAACTGATTGTGAGACACAAAATTCTTCTGATCATTAACGATTAATGATTAAATATCTTATGAAATAAAAGTGTTAAATATAAAAGTTACATAATATATTTCCTCCAGTTTGTTGATTAATTCTCAGTGAAATCAGTAATTGGGGCAGCCTGAGAGAGAATTTCCCCTACTAAAAGCTGTGCTTTCCAAACCTAAAAACCTTGACTTTAAGCTCAAAGGGAAACAATCCTATAGAAAGAATGATCGTCCCTGTGACAGCTAAACTAGGCTGCTTTCCTTTAGCTTTCTCTACTATCCGGCTATGTGAAAAGAGGAACTGTAAGCTTGTAAGTCAGAGGAAGGTCAGTTCTTTAGTATTGATTAGGAATAATAATCATTGATTTATCTTTTAGGGTCTGCTTCCAAGAGGTGAAAAGCCTAATTCTCTTCGAGAGAAATTTGCAGTCATAAACAAATCCATAGAAGAACAGCTAAGTAACATTCCCAGTACAACATTCCTCAATGTGGATCCAGCTCTCTTCTATCGCCCTGGCTCTGAGACCATCAGTCGTCGAGACATGTGGGACTTTCTGCACCTGACAACACGCGGCTATCAGAAATTGTGTGAGGTACTTCTGGAAGAACTACAGTCTCTTCTGCAAAATTATATGAAGGTGGAAAGTACATCAGTTGAGACAGCCTCAATGGCAGGAGAGCTTGCCTCTGATGAACCCTGAACACTAGACAGAGCTTTATGTGTGATGCGTTCAACTTCTAGTGCTTGCCTACCAGCTGAAAGAAGTATTTTGTCTTACATTGTAATTCTAAAGCACAGAAAGGGAGCTGCTTTGAAAAACTCAGTAGATTTATTTTTATCTTTATTACATGCATGATGTAAAATTCGCACCAGCTCAGCCTTATTAGAGTAGATTTTGTTTTCTTTTAAGTCATTTTTAACTGGTTTAAAAAGCATTTTAAGGATGCAATTTATCAGATTGTGACATTTGGGTAATCTCACAGTATGTCCTTTGTCCTGATTATAAAATTGCTTCTAGGTGGTAGGTACCAAGGTCAAAGGTCACTGAAGAATCATTACTCAAAAGATTTTTTTTGGAGGGGTGGGGGGAACTGTTGATAAATTGGTAAAGCTTTATCTCCTCAATAGATATGAAAACCTTAATAAGATGATTGACAGAGCTGATCATAGCATGACAATTAAGGCAACACTAAGTTTGGTTAGGATTGTTTCGAACAAACCATGATTATTACATTTCTTGGGGTGATGCAGGATGTGAAAAAAGTTATTTAGATATAGTTGTTTGTCATCAGAAATGATTGTTATTTTTTGCAGCTGTACAAAAATATTTATATGTTTACATGCAACTGTGCAGTCTTGTGCAAGCTGGAAAAGTTACATAACAGAAGTTGTCACTACTGGGTCTGAAATATCTGGGTGAAAAAATCTCTTAGCTGATGTTGGATATTTGTTTTATTGTCTTGCAAGTAAAAACTAAATGATGGGAACTGCAGAGAGATGCAACAAATTTTATTTTTAATTCTTAAAAAATGTACTCAGGGTTTGTTTTTGTTTTTTTGCTCCTTTTTCAACTGTTTCTTTAACTTTAAAGTGAAAGGGTAACCATGGCAGTTGTGAAAATTTTTGTGCCCAATACAAGGGACAGTATCATTACTAATGTGATTATAATCCCATCTTTAGTAAATGATTATAAGTTGCTATTTATTCAAATTTTTGCTATTATTGTTTTTGTATATGCATGGTAGAACATGTTTCTTTTTGCCATTATTACTATTATAATTATTATCATTCTTAGGATAGGTACAACTATTATAGGTACATTTTATTTTTGCATGACATTAACCCATTTTCAGGGATATAATCTCATACAAAATTCTAATATTTTTTTCTTTATATAATTGTAAATTTGTTCCCCCCACGATGGAATTACATAGTCCATCTGTATAATGAATAGTTGCGGCAACACCACCAATGACAAGGCTGAACCATTGTTGCGTTGTGTATGGTCATGTTAAAAAAAGAATTTAGTAGGCTGTGTTTAGCTACAATCCGTTTATCTGATTCAACAGCTTTGTTTGCTTTCAATTTATGGTTTGATTGTGCCAAAGGCATTCTTTCCACATGCAGTTGTTCTGCTGTTGCATTTGTTCATTCAGATTAACTCTAGTGAATTAAAAAATAATTATTTTCATATTTTTTAAATGGGGCATATAGAAACATTTCATTATAGTAGAAATTTATTAAAGTTCTAAATGCCACTTCTCTCATATGAACATTATGTCAATCGTTATTTTATAGCTGTTTGAAAGTGCTAGCTATTCTTCCTAAAAGAATTTTGGAAAAACTGAAAATTACCTCCCCTTCCACTTTCAGCGAACAAAAATATATTTTAAGCAAATACATTCCAAATTCTGCTGTCATTTGAAAACAAGCCCTTTCAAACCAAAAGATGTGGCTCAAGGAACTCTGCATGTTGTGCTAAAATTAAGTTCATTTAGGTTCAGAATAATTCATTTTCTTTTCAGCTTTCTGGGTTAGGGTTATGATGGTAATAATAGTAAGATCGAATGAGTACCAATTTGGTTAGGACTTTCACATACTCTGTCTTCAAGAATAAAGGTGGCTTGAGCTGTGACACTGATGTGATGCATGTAGTATTTATTTGCAAATATTCATGGTGATAATATAGTGAATATAATTCACTCCACTGTGATTTGCCACGAATAGTGGTGTTTTCAAAAAAAAAAAAAAGACAAAGAAAATATAATCAGCACTAAGCACTGAACCATTGCATGTTGTTAATAGCTTGTCCTGTAAAGGAGGAGTTTACAGCTACTAGTAAATTACAATTTCTGAGAATATCATTTACAATTTGACAAATAACTATGTTGGTTTAAAAACTGAGAAGATGGATTATTTGACCAAGCTGATATATCTGTCCAGAAAGTTTTTCCTTAAAAAATCTGCCAATAATGCTCACATCTTGATTCCCAAAATGCATCATTTATTATTTACTTCAAGTTAAATGGCTGAGTTGAGAGTTCCTTTTACCTCTGAAAATCATTGTATTTTTATATATACATATATATGCACACACCCATATATGTATGTATCTCTTGATTGTGCATCTGAATATTAGTAAAACTATACATTAAAACAGCACTTAATGTAGGATTTTCCAAGATGAACCCTATTGAATGCCGTGATGTGCTTGCATAGCTCAGCGTACATTATTCTGAGATGTTAAACAAAGGACTTACTGAGCCATCTAACTTTGGTAAAAGATGCCTAACAAAATACTGTTTTTGTTCCTCTTCCTTCAGCTTGGCTTTCTGGATCAAATATCTTTAGAAAAATAAAATTGATTCTACACAAAGAAATCAGAGCATTATGACTTTGGCAAAAAAAAAAGTTACAATTGTAGCTATTACATTCATTTAAATTTTCACTGTGTATCTTGTTGACCTGAAAATCGTTAAAATATAATAAAATCTACTTTTAAGCATTTTAGACTCAACATAAGTCAGTATTTCTGTTCAGTTCAGTATTGCTTTACCTTTGAAGAGGTTTGGTAATCTATATGAAGTGCAGAGGCTGCATTTTCCTTTTATAAATTAGTCCGTTTTTTTTCTCCCCTGTTTTGTGTTTTTGCTAATCAAAGAAACATTATTGTGTACTACCATCAGCTCAGATTTCTTTCTGCTGCTTCTGATGATGATAACTTTATGTAGACATAAATGTTACAATTGCTTTTATGGCAAAACTATAAAACATCAGAATTGTTGGCACGTTATAAATTTACATCTACATGTCACTTTTTATTTTACTCAGACATTAAAAATATGCTCATTAGTTCTGGTTTTGACTAAAAATATTTTGTATGCAAACAGGTACAGTATTCCAGCCATGTCTGGCTAGTTTTATTTCATCACATCATCCTTTATAGTTTTTTTCTCTGAACAATTTTCAGTGACCTATTTTGGGTCATCTCACAATGCTGTTCCATTACTGTTTCAATTTGTTTTGTTTTATAAAAGTAGTGTATGCTGTTTTGGTCAAATGTGATGGGTTTTCTCACTTCTTAAAAGCTTTGATTATATGGTTTTTGATTTATTTCTGTATGCCTTATTTGAAAAGTTTTAGCAACCAAGGGAACAGGCCGTGGTTAAACAACAATATAAATTTGTATACCAAGATACAAAGTGATTTTATAAAGACTCCAGGATTCTCTGAGTCATTCATTAGTCATGTTCATTTTTACCACTAAAACAAGCATCATGGTAGTCATTGATGTAACATTGTGGACATGTAGTGTTTGCTAGGAAATTTCTTTAAGAAATATGTTGGTGCAGTTAGATTTAGACTGGGTACATGTGAAATTATTTTCAAGATCAGAAAAATTTTGTTAAAAGATAAAACATAATACTTTTTCAGTGGTATCTGTATGTTCAGTGCTATTCATTGTTTTGCAGAAGTATTACCATTACTGATTTTTTTAGCAGTATCCCTCTACATGGGTTGGGGAGATTGAAGTATTGATTGCCTAGTCATAAGATACCAGTCTCTGAACAGATATACATGGGTTCTATAAAGGGAAACAGTTGTAACAATTTGTAGTTCATAGCATCCTGTCTTCTCAACCACAACTCTTATGTATTTCTAAATTGTATGGGCTATTTTTCTTTCCTTTTACATGCTTGTGTTCTGGTTTTTCACCCAAGTTTATTGGCTTCTAAAGAGAGACAAAAATGGCGGTCTCATGTCAGTGATTTCTGTATATGAATAGTGGAATGTGTGAAATGTGTATAGATATTTATTAACATTATTATAAAAGTTTTGAACATGTGAGACATTGAAAATCTGTTTGTCACAACAAGGACTTGAGAAGTGATAGACTTTAAAGATTTACTTTCAGTCTTTCAACCATTCTTGTTAGATAAATAATGCTGATGTTTGGCTCCTTTTGTAAGGCAGAAGACTTTGGTTCTGGCTCATCAAAAAGTGCTGATGAAGGAAAGCTTGCTGAGGGCTTTAATTAAGGACTGAAAGAAGTAGAGATCAGTTCTTTTAGTCACTTTGATTAGTGATGGCAGATTAATATATGCTGTACCACAGAGCTACAAAAATATATCCTTTAGATGATACATAGTTGAAACATACACTGTATTAGGAACAGGAGCATGCTTGTGAGCGAAAGTCACTTTGTACATAAAACTTAAAAGTTTTAGTATATTGCATTTATTAGTTGTTGTATGAAGAGATTTAGCTCTCATTCATTCTCTTTATCTAAATGGTACTTTGTGCATATGTTTGGATATTTCATTTTTCTGAAAAGATGTGATTGTTTGGTGGAGTTAACACTACACTTCTTGCACAACCTATGAAGCAAATTCTTTTCCATGCATGTTTATACCCTTCTGTTAATAACTACCCATCAAATTATGTTATCAAGGAATATTTTGCGCTAAATTTATTCTCAACTGCGTAGTGTGTGCGTGCCTCGGTATTATGATTATGTTGCGACACACTGTTGCATGTACAGTGCAATATCATTTTGTTGAATTAAATGCATATTTCACCCTTAAACATTGCAATGTTTATAAGGATTCTCCTTATTCATGAAAGTAAGATGTTGACTGGTTGGAGTTTGCATGATATCAACTATTATTATATAATAATCACTGAAAGCAAAGACACTTCCAGGTAATATGACACATTCTACCTTCTGGGCAGAAAAGTGCTTAGAAAGTGAGACTTAATGACATAATATAACCTATAGATTATATCTAGCAGGCCTATTAGTCTACATCAAATCTGTTTATATTGAACCTTTTCTAACTATAACTATCTTTACTTCTTAGCTATGATGGCATGACTGGACATGTACAACATGAAGCGGTTGACTGACACTTGCACAATGGATGAACTGGGAAAAGAGTATGTCGAAGCTGTCAATTGAGCTGTCCATGTCGTCATGGCCTAGTCCAGGGGTGGGGAATCTTTTTCTCTGCCATGGCCCATTTGAACATTATTCACGGACCATACAAAATTATCAACTTAAAAATTATCTTACTTTATGTGGTAATGCTGTAGTCTATCCAAAGTGTGTCAACACTTTTGCAACGATTACACTCCGAGTCATGGCAATGCAATCAGGCGGGCTGCACGTGTCGCGATTCCCGATATCTTGGATGGAATGATTCAAACAGGTTTTAAAAGTGTATCGTCTGCACAATAAAACAAACTGTGGACATTTCACAATTAACACGCGCGTGGCAATCAGGTTTCGCTGGCAGGGAGAAAACTGGAAAAGGATTAAATGAGCGTTGTCCAGTCCTCTTCCCAGAGATATCTCCTCCACTCACCAGGATTGTAAGGAACTCAATCGTTCTGGTTTCAGGTCTCTCGCTGGTCGATGATATTCTGGAAGTTGGTGTTGAGCACTAAGACACTTCGATTTGTCAAGTTCTGCGGAACAGCGCTTGGATTTTTCTTTTAGTCGGGATTATCTCCCAAGTTCTTGATGGCCATATTTTTTATTATTAATTTGCGATGTCTTGTCTATTATACACGCCCGTGGTTCTACTGTCATGCTGACTATGAAGTTGCGCAGGGTTGAGCAGTAGGTAGGCTCAGAGATGGTCTAGTCGAAGGATGATGTACGGACATCGTGTACACGGAGCTGCCCAGTGGTCGTTCGAAGCACGCCGGTTCGATACCTTGGGGTGCAGAGAACTGCTGTCAATCCACCCAGTTGTTGGGAATGGGTGCCTAAAACCATAAAGACCATTATAGAGGGTCAGAAAAATGTAAAGCAGCAAGAGGGAGAGGAAATCGATGGACTTCCCCCCAAACTCTGGCCCCGAGAAAAGGGTGTTCTCTAACAGCTCTTCCCACAACGACATGTTAGGAGACGACCTTTGCTTTTCTACATGTTTTCTCGTGATTTGTGTAAATTATAGCTGCATAAAGTATGTTCTTGATTTTGCGCTTTTAAGGGTTTAGTCAATAAATCATGCTAATTTCCTCATAACGGGAACATGAGTCGTTCAATCAAGTTTGTTATAACATACCTTCCTATTAATCTGCGATAAAACAAACAATTGAAAATCCTTTCTCAAACTACAGCAATTTTAGACAATTTAAGTTTCAACTATAAATTGCTCGACATACAATCAGATGTCACCTGGTAAGATTTCAGACATATAGGTAATGAGATTGACAAAGGTGATTTATTATGGAAACCGTACTTTGAATGTCATAAAGACAGCTAGTACCATCAAAGATAGGAATTGCAGTCTTTATCTCTTCCTTTGAACTACTATTTTAAAGATGGTGCCATGAAAGATATGGGAACTATCTCTCCAACTCCCCCACCCTTTCCAAGTATTTCCCTCCCTTCCTCTTTGCATGTGTTCAGAGAGAAAGGTCTTGCACAAATTATTGTCGCGAATAAGACAGTTAAATATAGTAAATATAGAAACTTGATCACTATTCGCTTTAAAAGGTGTTATTATTAGAAATCAAAGAAAGTGCATGATGACCAGAACTTGTAAATTAATTTTTGAGTGGAGTTAGACTTGACATGTTGACGTGGTTGTGAAGTGAAACTAGTCGTGTATGGGACAGGGTGCAGCAATAGTCTTTCGCCTGTTGTGCAACAAAGCCTAACATCCGCCCTGCATTTGCCTCAGTCGTGTCGTCGGTTATCTTGAAGCGTTTGTCTTCCGGCAACCGGTGAGTCGCATACATACGCACTTACCCCCTAACAAAGACGGTATAATTAGCGTGCATGTCCCAGGCTTAGGGTCACCATGAGTAGATTCGACCTCACGTTAATCGATTTCCCACAGCCAAGGGTCGATTTGACCTCGCACCTATCACAGAATTAATTTAGTATTTGAATTGTCTGCGTATATAGATGCTCATGCATAAACAATTACCATGAGACAAAAGGTCAGTGGGGTAAGATTCCCCCTCGGGCTTACTGTCTAGTCATGATATAGCCTTATATAGTTGTTAGCTCGGCATAAAACACAGATCCCTCGACCTTGCCTTCCCCCGATTCCTATACGCCATTGAATGTGCTAATATTATCTTGCAATGTTCTTTTGAGATCGGGAGAAAGGAAGGGAGGAGCGCATTTTTTAAATTCAAAAATGTCACGGTTCATACGCATCAGAAGTTCTTTTGAATTCAGGTTTACGACCATAATATTAATTGTACGTGTCACAGGTACTGCGTGCTTCGGACTATACATTCCATAATATTATATGTTGATTTGTATAGCGCTTTATCCACTTTTAAAGGTATTGTAAGGGCAAAATAAAACTGCTAAGAATCTCGTAAAGAGTAGGATCCACTTGAATCTCGTCTATTTTCATGTCTGTTCATGTGGAAAAAGTTGAAGGTTATGTAGAACGAAATTACACGGACTCTTTCGTTTGCTTAGACGAAGTCGCGTTCTCCGTCACGTGACCTTATGACATATGACTAAGAATGCTTACCAAGTGCTTATATATAATATCTCGATCGATCAGCCAAGGGCGGACTCATTGCGCTGAACAAGATCATAAAATAGTAACAAAGATGTAGAACAAGTTAACAAAATAGTAACAAAGACGAAGAACAAAATCACAAAATAGTCACAAAGATGTCGAATAAGTATAAAAAAAAAATGTAGAACAAAATCATAAAATAGTAACAATTAAAGATATGTAAAACGAAGAACAATGCGTCGAGGATTCGATGCGTTTCGGCAGTAAAGGGAGATCCCTGTAGATTCCAGAGAATTAGTGACATCAGAAGAATACCGGGAAGATATTTAGTAATCTCGAGAATATATGAAGATCGAAATGTTATCATATATGAAACTGCAAAGGGGTGCGAGTAGTGAGGATCAAGTGGAGGTCGTAAGGCTTTCGCGGGTGGAGAATCAGCTGAGATTCGGAACAAGCACAATATGCTTTTATATCTGTCTGCAGCCTCTTATCACTCGATCTTGACTCTATTAACTTTACCAACTATATACTTTTCTTAGCACGTTCTGTGCTAGCTCTCAACGGCCCTGAGGTCAGATCAAAAAGGTAGGTAAGCCAAAGGAAAATACAAAAGTCGCAGAAGAAAACAAAAGTTAAACGTCATGGTTAAACAGCGCCCTGCACATCAACAACGAAACGGGTAAAAAACCCGGCCTACGCATAGGGCACCCAAAACACAACAAACTAATAAAAATACAAAAAAAAAATAAAAAATGCAGAGATCGAGCCTCCTCCCTCTATTAACCTGCTGTAGGCGAAGGGACACCACTCCAATTCATTTCTGAAAGAAGGGTACATTTTCAAACTTAACTACTATAAAACATATAAGTATTCAAATACATATAAACATTCAATTTTAAAAATCTTTAGCCGTATAATCTTAAATCGGTGTCGCCACACACATATAGGAGCGCATGCACATGCTGAAACAATGAAAGTAACCGACATTAATGCCGATAATGATAATAATGAGGATTTATATAGGACATTTCTAAAAGATTTTCTCATATAGCGCTTTATACAAATCATACATAGACTACAAATCATTAACAACCATATGCACTCAAATTCGCTTATAACAGACACGTACGCTTACACATGTACGTTATTATTCGTTATACACGCTCGAATTTTACATGAGCCGGAGGCGAATCGATCGTAGTTCGCGATCGGAAAAGGTGATAATGAAGACTACTCAAAATTTATTTATTTTGATTTTTAATCATCGCATGAAAATGATGATGAGGTAAAATCTACTCTTACGATGATCGAATTAGTAAATGGTCAAATCGCCCATCCCACTGCATGTTGGCGACAGTGAATGAGTAAGGGTGAAAGGTCATAGGTCAGAGAATGCATATTCATGTTCAACCCAAAAACTGTGTACTTCCGGTTGTCACGTGATGATCCCGATTTCCTCCAGCAGTCGTGTGGTTCGTCAAGGGTAAGCATGCTTTTGTCCAAGTTGGCATGAATAGATGCTTGCAAGTATTTGTGTGAATTGTTCAGCTCTACAAGGAGTGTCCACTGATAAGCATTTCCCTTGATTAAGTTGAAATGCGAAAGGGAATTAATATTGTCACTAAGGCTTTCGTATAAATTTGTGGCGTCTGCTAAGTGGTACATGGCATAATTTATGCCGTCAGCAAAAGATAAAAATAGTAAGCGAAACAACAACATTGTTCGTTCCACGCCAGTCGTACATTTGTTGGTACTGAGGACTGACATCTTGCAATGAATGATTACTTTTTTTTTTATAACGATTGCACATGTTTTGGTAAGTACGCTTGAGGTCAACACCCACACTTTTTATGTACTTTACCTTTTGTGTATCGCTGTGCCTGCATGGTAGATATTGTAGATTAATATACACATTTATCCATTAGCAGAAGTATGGGTGAATGAAGAATTCTTTTACGACAAAGGCAAGGATAAAATGTAATCAAATGATGACTTATTTATGTATATCAAATGTATATCAGCAGTATGATTTTTAGGGCAAAGCTTAATTTAGGTAACACTAGTCATCATTGCCAAAAAAATGATAATAGATCAGCTTCCAAAAGAGAAGAATCATAAAAAAAATTGACATGCCTTGTTACAAATCGGATTGTTTATTGTTTTGACACATATACTTTGCCTTGATCATGTTTGGAATAACGTTGATTCTAAGTAAAAGGATGCTAACATTGTTTACATTAATCTTAAAGCTACACATTTCATTCACTATGATTGAACAGTTCGGTTTTGAGAAATTAGTGAGACTGCTGAAGGCTTCCAATTAACCAAGTAGCATTTATTTGATTTTATTTCTTATAACAAGCTATCTAGAAAAGTGTTGCCATACAAAAATGAGTGTAACTTTTTCTGGGGACATAGTACTGTTAGTCAGAAACCTGGATTTGTTCTATGAACCCAGAAGATTTTAAATAGGTGCATGAAGGATTAAGTACATTGTTTAAAGCAGGTGGTAATAACATTTACATGAGAAATTATTCCCATTCCCACTATTTGTGTTAAGTTTACTTGTTTTCACCCCAAGGTATTAATGTCTTTTTTTTATTTTGTTAATGTTTATTATGTACCCTTTACCTATTTGTATAAATGTAGAACTGGGATTGCTTGCCATCATTGTTCTACTAATGATCATAGATTATGCAATAGTTCTTTTGGTGGGTTGAGGCAGCTATTTTGTGTTTAATGTCAATTTAGGTTAGTTTAAGGTCTTTTTCTCTTGCTTTTGAAATGTTAATTGAGTTAGGGTTATGCTGAAAGAGCTGGTATTTCTGCAGACCTACTGGAGAATGAAGAGACTTTCTTTGTTTTTATTTAAGTGAGTGAACATGAGCTATTCATACTCAACACTTCTTAAAAATTTTGCCCAAGTCAGTAGGTCTTGTCACTGATCACTTGAACCTCATATGTAACATGCTGTGAGTTTACAAAGGATGGGTTTAATTCGTTAATCTTTAAATTAGACGCGGAAAGCCGGATTTTTATCCACATTTGTTATGCAGACGAGGAAGATATTCCAGACTGTAATTAGTGCAACATTACTTTGCAAAAGGGGCCAGATTTTGATGTGAATCTGTTTCTGTTGAATGCAAATAATTGCCAAATGCAATATTTATCCCACCCACCTCCTACACTATTCACCAGCATCCCTCTTCTCTAACCCCCATCATGTAAAGAGTTTGGCTTCCTGATGGACTTGAGTAAAAATGAGCCTGACCTTTGCTCAGTTAGCTGTGCGTCATAGCAAGTGTGCACAAGTGATCCAGAAGAATAGTCTTGTACAGGCAGGTTTGTTTGGTGGCCACAGTAGCCAGCTGCTTATTGAGTATGTGTTGATATTTTCAGCCCCATTTTAAGATAGATGTGTATGGTCACTAAGTCAGCTGTCAAGTTTTATCTGTCTGCTGGTGGTGTGATCACCTTTATCTGACCTGTACCCTCTCATGTTCTGTGGAGGTGCTGATGTACCCATATCAAGCAGATAAAGGTTAGAGAAGGCCTGATGTTTTGTGCCTTCATTAAAATTTGTTTTATTTGCTAGATTCTATTTGGCATGTTGATGTCTGATCAACATAGGTCAATTTTATTAGATTATAGATTAAATATATCATGAGACTGTTTTAAGGTCAGCAGATAGCCTGCCTGCATACCATTATCTTTCCTTTAAACTCTTTACCCCATTTTTTTTCAAACTCACAGCTACTACTTTATAATAATGACAATACTAATGTTTATTTTTGCAGCACCATACCTCACTATCATAGGCAAACTTAAAATACTTAAATACATGAACATGTTCAAATGTCATACTAAGTCAGTCAATATCTCTCACGTTTTGTACGCATGTGCATGCGTACAAACGGATACTCATTCGCTTACTTGCTTAGTTTTTTATAGACTGAAACTCTGGGTAGGGTAATATTTTTTTGTGAATAGTCATATTGTTGTTTAATTTCCTTATGCATATTAAAGTTCTCTGTTTATAGTAATATGTTTCTGTAAACTTTTATATGTAACTTCCTTCTATCTTTTTGTATGCACTTTCATACAATGTAAGAAGACATAATCTCAGCCTCTAGATTTTGTAGAAACCACAGTATGTTAAAGTGAGCACTCATTTGTATTCTGGGGGACATAGCATACTATCTGCTGAAAGGCACATATTTAAACCCATTAATTGCCAGTATCTTATTTTCAGGACCAACAGATTAGATTGGTTTGGGCATGAGCCGACTATTGACATCTACCCTAGTTATACAGGTCCCTTCTGGCACTACTATCTTTAGCTTGGTGCAGTCTGCAAAAATCAAGAAATCTTAAAAAAGATTGCTGTCACTTCTTTTTCTCTCTATTTGAAATTTTTACTTTTTTTAATCCTAGAAAAAAGCCCTTCAAAATATAAAAATACAGTAGACAATCTCAAGAGACAACGTCTAGTTTTTTTTTTTTTTATCTCATCACCTTATTCACATTGCCTTATGCTTTCATGAGCTGCTTTAAATTATGTTCATGCCAAGTTTTAGATGACATTGACAGTGTAGTGCATTTAATTACTAGTCAGTAATAAACAAATCTTTGTCCATTTTGGATATGCAGTAATTTTTTTTTTTTATGTTAAAAGAAATTTCCTGTCTGCTTATATAGGTTAAAGCATTATACCCATTGTCCCATTAGATGTTTAACTGCCTCACCTACCACTTCCTGGTACCATTTGTGGGCATTCAGATATCTTACCTTTGAGGTACATGCATGTACACGTTTCAGAATACTCAATGAAGCCATATTCGTCTGTGGCTGATAGGTAAAAAGCTCAGTAAATCTCTGCCCATCTCACCCAAACCCCCAGGCAGGATGGTGTATGGAGTAATGTGAACTGTGTACTATCCCATTGCTGGTTCATAGAAATGTTACCTTTTATTATACACAAACGACTATAAGAGGGAAGAGTTTTTCTTGGTGAAATGAGATAGGCATTTTTTTTTAACCCAGCCATTTTGTCATGCCCCAGTGCACACACCAGTTGTATAACGATAAGAACATGAGTACACCCAGACTGTTAGGATGGGTCAGAGCCTTACATCAAAGAGGGATCACTATCAGTGTTGTATGTCAGCTGACTTACATTATTTGCTGTGGTAGAGCCTACCTTTGCTTGACCTTAAGTTTCTTGCAGTATTTGATCATGCTTTTTCACATTGTTTCTGTAAGACTTAAAAGATCGAGGAAAGAGAATAGTGATAAGTTCTGAGCAGCTCCATCCTAGGTCATGCCTGTGGTCTATCCTCAGTTGATGTATCCATGCCAAGCTGCAGCTAGTGATCTCTTTCTTAGATCTTTAGACTTGTTCATGTCATGTCATTTTTTTAAATATTTTGTCATATGAAACTGAAACTTATAAACATCATAAGGCAACCTAATGGAGTTTATCTGGCTTTGTGTAGATGAAGGTTTATGGAAAGTCACCTGTACAAGGAGTTTATACATAGCTGAAATAACTGTCAGTTTTTGAGTCTAGGCCAGTGCATGGCACCTTAGTGTACTGAGTTGGGCTAGTGGTGATGGCGTGTAATTGGGGAGGGGGTGAGCTTTTTATTACTCCTCATGTAGTCACCACACTGAGTATGTTGTTTCTTTCACTGATGCAAAATGCAGTTCCCTTTCAACCACATCCATTTATTAATATCTACACTAACAATGTACACCAGCGGAAGGAATCAAAACTTTCCTGCTGAGATAAATGTGAGCCTCTCTGGAAAATCTTAATATCCTTGTCAAGTAACTTTATTCGTTGGCTGATGCTAGCTATTTTTGATTTTAGGGTTGAGAGTTGTAGTGAAAGAGCACTGTGACCAGATGCCTCTTATCATAACTTGACATCAAGTTTGTACGGCTGTATGGTTATGCAAAGAGCATTAAGCTGATCTCTAATGTTCCGTTATTTAAGTATCTGTATCTGCTTTAAGTAATCTGTTCTGAATCAGTGTTTATTCAGTTGTTGTTACAGCTGTATAGGTTCATACAGATCCTTCAGCTGGTTTGTAAAATAATGATCAGTTATTTTTAAGATTAAGGGTACTTTGATTTTGTGTACTTGCAAAATATATATGCAGCATTTTAAATACATTTCACTTTCATAACTATAATATTCAGAACATTTGCTCTCAGAATTGGTATAGATGGTTTCAAAGCAGAGTTGATGTGTTTGTATAGTTTGCTATTAGCATGATAACTTCATTGTGGATTTAATTGAGGTTTTTGCTATTTTCCAGATCTGCCTAAGCATATGTAGTCACTTAGTGAAGTGTAAACAGACTTGAAAAAGTGAATGCTAAAAGATTCTCATCAGTAAATTTTCCATTATCGGTATCATTAGCACCTATAGTAGTATAGTGAGACATTGTCATTCTTAACATGTAAGCAGTTGCTGAAGACACGCTTGTTCTTTTGTGCTTTAACTGATGGTATATGGTGGTTGCTTGGATAATGCAGAATCTTGTGCTGCTTTTATGATCCCAGTGTTTGCTATTTTTTTTTGTGTTTAAAGCATTGTGAGCTGTTAGGGAACAACACTATAAGTAAACCTCCTTATAATTATTAGTAGGTTACTAAGGCTACAATGTGAGAACTATATTTACTGTAACAACTACTTTCTTTACTAAAAAGCCACTCTCTAGGGGTAATAAAAGATTTTTTTTGGGTGGGGGACAACAGTGATTTGGGCCATGTACATTTTAGTGCACATTGAAGCAATGGTGGTGTATTTATGATCCAAATATCTCCTGCGCATTTTGCTCTACATGCTTGTTCACAAGTCGAAAACAGGATACAGAGTTAATGTACATGGATAGTAATCCGCTCTTAAGACTTTTTCACAAAAAGTGACAGCTAAGTGCTGTCCTCTAGTCAGTCAGCTGGCTTTGGCAAACCTCAATATGTGTTTTAGTTTTTATAGACTGAAACTCACTGGGTTTAGTAAAAGTAGGGTAATATATTTTTGTGAAGTCATATTGCTTTTTTAATTTTCTTTAGACAAGTTAAAGTTATAAGCTGATGAAGGGGAGATTTTTAAACTCAGTAATTGCCAGTATCTTCACTTCCTGACCAACAGACTAGATTGGTTTGGGTATGAGCTAATTATTGACATCTACCCTAGTTGTACAATTCCCTTCTTGTACAGGTGTCCTGAGCTTGGTGCAGTCTGCAATAATCAAGAAATGGTTTTAATTAAAAAAATTGTTGTCCTGAGGATTATTCTTTTAGTTAAGCAGTTTTGCATTCTAGATATAATTCAGAATCATTGAAAGTAAACTTTGAGAAGGAAATAGTGTCTGCAAGTGGATTGTATTGTGCCCGAAGCTTTAGAAAGGTTGTAGATAAAATTGCAAGGAATAAAAAAAAAAGAACAACCAAGATAGGGATGCTTTCTTCTCTTCCACAGCACATTCTCCACCCCATCCAAACCAGCATTTAACACTTTTCCAAATTGTTCAACTTGAAAAAAAGAGCGTGCATATTTTGTCTTCTTCAAGATCTTACCAACTACCACAAAGATTATGCTTCACATTAGGCCTCTTATACAAACAGTTGCTGGCTTTTGATGGCTTGCACAAAGCAGAGAAATGAAGAATGTGGGAAAATTTTGTCTGGTCTATTAAAGGGGTTTTTACCTCTAAGTAACATTTTTATCTTGCTTGCTTTATGGTTGACCAGTAAGTGGATGTCCAGCTGGGAGTTTCTTAAGACAACTCGTTTTAGAGGCAGGCTATTTGCAGCTGTTACCAGTGATTCAACTTGTCATCCTGTTAGCTTTCATAAACTTGAGTTTGTGGACTATAGGTAGCATAGCATGCTTACTCCTTTTTGCTTAGCAAATTAGCATTTTGCATCAATAACTTTTAGGGGGGGAACATTTATATGGAATGTTTTTACGAAGTGATTACATTGTGTTTTCAAGTACATGCAATATAATATAGTTAATTAGTAACAAATTATTTCAAATCCTGCTTGTTCTTGCTGTCCAAGGCTCACACCCCTATGTACTCACATATGAACGCATGCATGATGTTGTGCCACTAGTGCTCTATAGTTTTTCAGCAAGTGCACAACTTTCATTAATGAGATAATTATGTAGTGAGTCCACTTTTCAGATTTTTAAAATTCAATTAATGCTCTTTTACAGTTCCTGGTGGTCTGCAGATCTACATACAAGAAGGGAGGGAGTAGGGCTGAGATCTGCGGAATTTAGTGCACAGCTGTGCCTCTTACGTGTTTGTGAGGGATAACTCACAGCCGTGCCTGTCAGGTGTTTGTGAGGGGTAACTCATCAGCTGGCTCAGTACCTGCTTTGCTCCTTGTGGGACAGACTCTGTCCTGTTTGGCTGTCTCTGTGACTGAACCAGCATGGCAGAGCTTCTGTCTGTCCAGGTGTGTTGAGAGTTTGTCATTTTGACCCAGTACATCTATGCAGATGTTTCAAACATGTATCAGTTATCATGTCATGCACAGTATCAGATTTACCTAATACAGTAGCATACGTGAACAAAAGCCAGAACTTTTTTTTAAATCTTATTGGTCCCACTTGATTCTAAAGGGATTTAGTAATGATGTTTGTTTAGTTAGGTTATGGGAGAGTGTGAGATTAAGAAATTGTGTATGTGTATATGAGTTTATATTATATGATAATTTGCTTAAAGGGAGAATCTCTGGAGGAGTAGTATGTGTGTCTCCCCTGCATGGTCATGGGCACACTCTTGACTGAAAAAGAAATTATGGTCTCTCTCTCTCACACACACACAGAAACACAGATTTTATGGGAGCATTGATAATTTGTGATCCAAATCTGGTACACAATGCATTTAACTGGACAGATAAACCATTTATTTTAAACAGATTAATATTGTAACTTTTGAGATGTTTGTGATTGTTTGTGATGCTTTTGTATGGATTAGGTTCAAATTCCCAAACATCTGGGCCATTTCCTAAGCCCACCATCCTCTAAATCTGCTTTGCCTGATGCTGGGGGTGGCAGTTTGCATGGCTCTATAAACAGTAAAGATGCCCGCAAAATTTCCCACTTGCCACGTCGAAAAGCTGTGGACATTGAATTCCGGGATCTCCAATACTTTGTAAAGGAAGGATCTCGTAATAAAGGTCAGCAGTGACATTATAGGCTAATTTTTTTAACATCTAATTCAGTCTTCCATTGTAAGATTTGCTTGCTTGTCATCAGAGATATACAGATTCATTATCATTCCTAGATTTTGTGAGAATTTCTGTTGACTGCATTTAACTGTTTTCAGAAATAATACAGAAATAATATTGCATTTGTTTAGCTGCCTGTGAATAAGAGATGTTCTTATAATAAGGTGTTGGGAAAAAGGCCATTAAAGCAACATAAAGGAACTGAAGCCACTGAAGTAGGATATGTAAACATAATGCATAGAGACTGAGAAGGGAGATGATGCTTGGAGACATAAACCTAGACATCTTAGAAGGAGGAAAGCCAGTTGACAAAGCTACTCAAATTCCTGAAAAAAAGTTGTCTTTTATGTGAACCATTTGAAAAGAAAACAAACCAGCGCATGCTGGTGTAAATAAAGTCTTCTCGGAAGGCATTGATATAAGGTATGCTTTGAAATGCTTGACTGACATACCCTTGGTGAAGTAAATACCAGAAGGTATATGGAATCCTACATATTCATAGTTTCTGATCTTTGTTGAACCATAGGTCAGAAAATTATACTTCGATCGATTTCTGGCAAGTTCTGCAGTGGACAATTAACCGCTATCATGGGACCATCAGGAGCTGGCAAATCCACACTTATGGACATTGTTGCTGGTTACAAGTAAGTGTGCAGTGAAGACATTTTTTAGGAGTTATTATTTTATTTATTCTTTCTGATAAGGTGGGCAGAGGAAGAGAGAGCTCTTCAGTGTGATGATAGTACCTGTGCCTGCATAGATCAGACATTCTGTCCGATCTTCTGTTCTATGCTTCCCCCTTCACTGCTGCCCTTTACACAAAAACATCTTTTGATTGAAGCAGTCAATATCTTTGCTCTGCAGAATGCAGAAAGTTCCTTGCAAGCTCCAGTGTTGTCAAGAAGTCTGCACAATTTTCCTACGCTGGCAACTACAGAAAAGTACATTTCATTATCAAACTGTCCTAAAAACTATCTCAGGGTCAAGTTTGTTGACATGCTGATGGTGCTTTCCCAGTGTGATGTGCTGTTAAAAGGGAACCAGGTCAGAGAAGAGATAAAGGCAGATGGAGAGTGGATGTGAATGTGAGAGGGTTTTTGCCCCCACAGAAACATGATAGTTGAACTTTTCCTATGTTTTCAGAACTAAAAATGTACATGGAGCCATCATGGTTGGAAAACATGAACGTGATCTGAGGACTTTCCGCAAGATGTCCTGCTACATCATGCAGGATGACCATCTTCTGCCCCACCTGTCTGTGGAGGAGGCCATGATGTGCTCTGCTAACCTGAAACTGGATGAGCAACTATCAATCAACGACAAACAGGCAATGGTGAGAGGTTATACAAAACAGTGTTCTTTTCTTTTCACTGAAAGCACATTAATCAAGAGGTGGTTACTTGTCAGTTAGCTGATTTTTCAGAGCATATTTCATTATCTCAGGACAGGTAGAGTATTTTTTTTTTTTTTTAATAATTCCTGACTTCCCTTTTCATTGTTTGGGTAGGACATTCCCTCCATTTCTACTTTTATCTATAATTAGTGTTTTTCTGTCTTAGGGGCTTCTATGCTGACTTCTAAGTTGAAAATTGACAATTATAATACACCTATTTTTTTTCTAGCTGCATCTGAAGTATTCTTGCATTCAAAACCTTCACTTTACCCTAGCTTGCTAAAATTCTTTTTCTTTTCTGCTCTAAATTAACTAATGATTTGTTTTTTATTTTAGGTTGACAAATAGAATACCCCTCAGGTTTTTTTGTTTAATGTCGATGAGTTGCTTCTAGTAGTCTTTTGCCTTTTCCGCTGTACCTAGGTCGATGAGATTCTGGACATCCTTGGTCTAACTGAAGCCAAGAAGACGCGCACAAGTAATTTGTCTGGTGGCCAGCGCAAGCGATTGTCTATAGCCCTGGAACTTGTCAACAATCCTCCCATTATGTTCTTTGATGAGCCTACAAGGTGAGTTGTGTTGTTTAATAGTAGAAAAGTTGATTTATGTAATGCTTTACCCCATCATCTAAGGCAGGCTCAAAGTGATGTACAAAAAGAAAACACACACAGCTTGTCCCTAAATCAGAGTTGATTGTGAGCCCTGTTTGTGAACTAATTGTGTTTACAATAGAATGAATGCCATCAGCATATATGCAATCTACAGCCTCGGTGAACCTTCATAGTTGATGGCAAAATCACAGATATAGAGGTCAAGGTAACGCTTCTCTGAGAATAAAGGCACGCCTCAGAAGATTGCTCAGGTGCACAGATGCCGAGGACACAGGGTTCAGAATCATGTAGATGTTTATAGAAACCTAAATGCTGTAGGCTTTAAAGGTATCCATAACCCTAATGTCATAAGCAGTAAATTTATCAGTAGGAGGTACCAAAAGTCAACATAGATCCATGGACAAGACAAAATGACAGCAGTGTGGTTGAGAAATTATCATAGGCAATTTTTGTTTTAAGATTTAAAAAAAAATAAACCTGAAGCTGAAGGATCTATTGATGTCAAAAGTAATGATATCTTTTTAAGGACTGATTACATCCAAATTTGTATATAGCTTTGAATGGGTTTTGTTAGTTCAAAATTTGACATTTCTTGTTGTTAATTTGTATGTTATATGATGTATTTTTGTTTCTTCATCCTTCTAGTGGCCTGGATAGTGCATCCTGTTTTCAGTGTGTATCTTTGCTGAAAAAACTGGCTGCAGGAGGACGCACTATTATCTGTACCATCCACCAGCCCAGTGCAAAACTCTTTGAAATGTTTGACTATGTATGTAGCTAGTTTGAAATGTTTCTATGTATAGTTCTATTCGTTGAATCCCAGTGGGGTTTGTAGGGGGAATGTGTGTGTGTGTAGGTTTGGGTACATCGGTGTGAAAATGTACAAATGTATGAATACATTTTACAGACTTTAAAATAAGCTTTCATTCAGTGTTGGGGCAATCCCTTGTCAATTTCTTAGTGACAAGACAAATATTTGAGTATCTAGTCATTAACATGGTGGGAGGGGGGGTAAGTGTGATCCACATTTTACATACAAAGTTACCGATTCTGGCACCTGTCTAAAATGTTTGATTAACCATTTGCTGAAAAAGTGAGTGAACTACTTAAAGATCTTATACATTCTTGGACTTTGAGTTATGCGTTTTTCTCATTATGTTGTAGATATAGGCTTAATGTATATGCAGACATTTTTATTTTTAAAAAAAAGTTTGTCTTTTTATGAAGTAATATTATATGACCAGTAGTCACTATATATGTACATTTAATAAAATATCTTACCTAAATATGTTCACAGTTGTACATGCTGGTTGATGGCCAGTGTGTTTACAGGGGCATGGTTCGAGCACTTCTGCCATACTTTCAGTCCCATGGATTGCATTGTCCTAAGTACCATAATCCAGCTGACTATGGTAAGAGATTTTCATTAGGAGCATAAAAAAATACTCACCTTTACAGACTACATCCATGGTCCATTTAGTTTGGAGTTTACATTCATCTGCATACTTTTTTTAAAAAGGTAAATTGTGCATTTTTATGCCATCAGCAGCATATTTTCTTGTCAGCAATATAGATGTTAGTTTAATGTTAAACTTGGTTTAGCATTTGTTATGCTGACAGACAAAATGCATATGCCAAAATGTTTACTTTGACCCTGTACTGTGTAATAGATACAAAATGCATATTGTGAAATACAGGGGGCTTTATATTCTTTAACTTCATCATGATACAATGTGAGAAATAATTTTCAGAATGTATATAACTCTATAGCGAATACCATTATTTTTTTCTCCAGTTATGGAAGTAGCAGCTGGGGAGTATGGTGATGACAAGGTGAAACAGCTCAAGTCAGCTGTGCAAGATGGATACTGCGAACCCTTCCAAGAGGAATTTGAGCGTAAAAATTTGCCTTCGGGATCTCAACTCCCAGTGACCACTCATCCTGTTTGGGTGATGATGATGGGGATATCAGTGTTGAGAAGGAGATGATGTCACATGAGAATGGCTGCTGCAATGGAGATGTGGCCAAAGAATCTTTGAAGAATGGAAATTGTCTGGGCTCAGAGGTAGGTGTCAACCATGCTTGTTCATTGGATTGCATGTCTAAGAACTTAGACACGTGTGGTGAATACATGTCTGGCAGTTAGTAACTTTCTTTCTTATGACTCTAGACAGGTATTTTCCACAAGAAAGTTACAACAACAAAGATTTACACAGTAAAGTTAACAGCGCAAAACTAATATTACTTTCTTGTCATACAAATTGAGACATGCAGTGCGCCATGTGTGTGTGTGTGCCGCGTGCGCGGACACATTCACTTGTAAATTCACTGGTAATCCATAAGCAAAAGCTTCAATAATTTTTATGGCATGTTAAGATCATGCTACTTTCATACTATGTGATACTGATTTGTCTGATAAGGTTTTATAATAATTTTTGAAAGAAGCTTCTTGTTCATTGAAAACTTGTTCTTGCTTATTTATCCACTGTACTATATTCAAGACCATAGAAAGCATAGTCACTGATTTTTTTTCTTTGCTTTCCATTCAAAAATTTGCAGGCGCAGGTAAGTTAGGATGTTGTGAAATATACATAGTTCTAGAATACAGTCCATTGCCTCATTTTTTTTTTTCATTTTTGTTAATTGTCTTCCATTGATGATTATGTAAATGTTTTCTCAGTATAATTGTATTCACACTAGAACAGTGTTACCATTCATGACAGGTTGATATAAACATGCATCCTAATGAATAATTCATGAGATGATCAATGATGATCTAGTGTTTTGTTAATTTTATTTGTAAAAAGTCAAACAACAAGCATGTAGTAAAGATATGGGAACCTGGAGCTGTGATATTAGGTAGTGTGTAATGTGTTGCTGTAAACAGCACGTGTCTGTGAGTGGAAATTTTGTAGCATGTAGCCAGTGTAGCCAACAGCTGGCATGATGTGTACCTCTGCAATGTTTCCTTGTAGTGAAGATGTCGCACAGTGTTTGTTGCTCAGGATGTGGCACGGTCTCTGGACCAGAATAATGGAGGAATTCTTTTGAATGAAGACAAAAAGGGAATTTTAAAGAGGCTGCTATGTCTGTTGACATGCACTCTGTGCACCAGTTAATAAGATACTCGTCAGAATATAAAGCAGACTTTGATGAGGGTTTGAGAACACAGGCACACACACACACGTTCTCACTCTCTTTCATTCAATTGTTTTCTCTTTCTTTCTATAGTACTACTCAGTGTTCTTCCTGATTACCTTCTGGTGATGTATTCATGGATATCGGCAGTTTACCTCATGGGTAAAATTGCCCTAACTCAGATGGGGAACCAGCTGGTTAAGTTACTCTGAATAGCAAACTGATTTATGAGCTACTGAGTTATCTGAGTATCATAGCAGGAATTCTGTCCCACATCGGTTATTAAGTCAAGATGAGGTGGGGAAACTAAAATGCTGAACATTTCAAAATTAATTGAAAAAGAGAGCAGGAAGTGGTTGAACATCAAATTTATTCAGTCTGACTAAATAATTTTCTTTGTGAAAGTATTACACAGAAAATAATATTCATTTATTTTCATTGAGAAACAAAATGACTAGCAGAAAAAAAAGTGAAGTACATCAAGTGTTCAGTTTCATGGGTTTTTTTTTGGAATGTCTGCTACTCTCACATTATGAATTAAATAAGAACATCATATATGAGAAACTTCTATCCAGTTTGTTTGCTGGAGCTAGAAAAATTCTGTTTGTAGATTATCATTATCTTTACTATTTACTTGATCTATTTACTTGCAGGTAAAACAATTTGTGTTGGCCTACATAGAATTTGTTAATAAGAGGTTTTAGCTTCTTGCGGGTAGCTGATTTATCCAGCTTGGGTACAGTGAAGACTAGGTAAACATGTTTCATAAATACACACCCAAGCCGAGCTGCAATAGAAGAAAATATATGATTTTGGAACTGTCATTTGAAACAAGACGGGACGGAATAAACAAAAAAAAAAATATATAGTGACTTCATAAGCCTTGCATGCAAGAAATCAACCACCAGAAAACTTGTAACCATAAATATGGAAACAAATCAGCAATTTTTACTTGCAAAGAAAAAGCCTGTAACCTATATCTTTCATGACCTCATCATTTGCTCATTTTATTTTCTAAAAAATACAGTCAGATCATTTTTTATTGCTAGATTGATTCTTTTAGAGTTGATTTTCTGCTACATGAGCAATAAATCTTTGAATTTAATTTAATTTTTGTGTATACACACATATGGAGTTTATAATGCTGAATTCCAAAAATGAAAATTATTAATGCATGAAAATTATGACAGTAACACAAACTTATCTGTGTATAAAGCTAGCCTTGAAAATAAGGGAAACATTACCATTTATGAATCGGTGATCTTCGACACAATTTTTAATAGCCACTTTTTGTGTGGAATGAATGTCTTTTATTTAATTTTTTTTGTTTTTTAAACTTCTTTTCGTCATTTGCTAAGTTTTAGGGAAACATTGTGATGCTGGAATGAATATACTTGTCACACAGTGTTTTCTTGTGTTTTGTTTCTGCACTAATTTTTGTTACCACAGTTACTTTATTACTTTTCAGCAATCAGACTCAGTCGAGGTTTGTACCTTCTTCATTTGTGCATGACCTCTGCCCTTGAATGGAGTAGCTCAGATATGGATATCGTGCCTTCTGTCTTTAACACACTCATCTATCACTAAGGCCATATATATTTATTCATATCTAGACCTGCGCACATAATGGGATTTTACCTCTTAAAGCTTGATGTAAATCTGTAGTTTGTAAGAAGTCTGTAAGAATTGCAGGTGTATTAACTAAATACTTCACCATTTTCTTTCTTCTTCTTTTCCATTAAGTTCTTTTTTGTCTGGTTTGTCTGATGGTTTCTAGCACTGAGCACAACACTGCATTGAGAAGTTTTCTTCTTTGTGGTTTTATTTTCCTTGGTATTGTTGTGATAAGCTTAACGGCATGCCACTGTTGTGCAGTTTGTGATAAATGTGGTACATTTAATGTGTTATGGAAGGTTCGCTCTTTTTTTGTGTTTGATGCTGCATACTGTTAACTGTGCAGTAGTCACTTTTTTTTTTGTATTGTGAGTGTGGTAGAAAACCGCCCTTACTATTATGTTTTGCATGATTATACAAGCAGTAGTATTAGCCTTTGTTTGGCACACTGCGTCCACGTTATTAACTGCATAATTTTTACTTTTTTGTGCAATCCAGCTGTGGCTAAAGATCACCTGATACCTATGTTTGATAGCAGGGACCAGTGTTGTACAACAGGTGTCTTCTGTTTTCTGTTTTACAGGGATCTTAAGATTAAGATGGAGTTTCACTGGCATGGCTTCAATATCATTTCTCTTGTTTGCTCTTCCATTGTGAGACTTTTTCTACCTGACAGTTCTAGTGTCATATTCTATTGCAGCATTTGAGTGTTTAAACAGATGAAAACACCTAGGAAATGTTAAGTCAGTTGATCTGCAGTTGCAGGCTAATTGGGATGTTTGCTAGCAGTCCATTGGTGGTGTTATTTTTGTGAAGGTGTTGTGCAGCATCATTGGTAAACTTATTGCTAACAGATTTTGCTTTAGATTTTTTGTGTGTTTGGTTGTGGGCTGTTTATTAGCTGATTTTATTCAGAGGAAAAATTTAATCATCAGTTTTAACAACATTTAAGAGACAGGGTTGCATTAAAATAATACATGCATCATTCTGTATGCTTGTTGTCAGTGCTTTGTCTATGTATTTACTTGAAAAGGTAAATAAAGAGGCCTGTTGCTTATTTGTGGGTAGGAACATCAAGTGGTGTACTGTGTCTAGAGCATGAATATTCAGCTCCACAGTTGAGGGTACTAACTATCAGACTACAGTGCCTCCCATATCAGTTTTTATTATCATTTAACAAAGTAAACCTATTGAATTTTCAGTGGAGGCATACAGAAACACATTATTATAAAAGCAAACATGGGAACTTGTAATTGTTATTGTTCAGTTGTTTACTGCTTGAAAGTGAAGACCTTAAAAGTATTCCATGGTACTGTAGTTGTATTCCATTTGAAATATAGCTATCTATTAATTAAACAATTGCTAGATGTTGTTAAATGTAAGGAGGACAGTTTATGAATGATATAAATATCACTATGACATATCAGCTTCAGTTATTGGGCTAGGTGCAAAAGTTTGTGAAAGGAAGATTCTAAGGACCATGAAGGTGATCTCAGTACAGAAAGGTTGAGTCACAATCAAAAGTAAAGTCCAATATGCAGATCGAGACAGCCAACATCTGATACATCTCACCTTATGTAGAGCCCTTCTCCTTTCACCCAGAAACAAAAATTCACCTGCTTAAAGCCAAAACATGATTATGCCAGGCTGCTTCTTGTAACAGCAGATGGGAGGTGGACATCTAGTATATATACAAACGAACCGGGCTTACACCTATTGTGTGTAGAAGAGGCATGCTGTGTATCTCAAGTACATGTTAAATAACAAAACAAAATTAAGGCTGTGTGTTTATGTATGAAGGTGTTTGTGCATGCATATTTATGCATGAACCAGGGCACTTTGATCTTAGATTTTGTAAATGCTGACAGTACCAGCACCAGTCTGGCATCATTATTATGTTATGTTAGGAGGTGTTACTGCCCCAACCCTACTACCATCAACATCTTTACCAGTGGATTACATGTCCTTTAGCATTTTTTAAGATTGTAGCAAAGCTGAAGGAATCATGGGCAGTACTTATCAGTGACTTGATTTATTCTACAGCGATCCAGACAATTATCTTCTTCCATCTCTGGTGAAGGAGATTCTCCATTCCTCACTAGCAACTTACTGAGACCTGCATTTAAGTGGATAATTCCATTCTTAAATTTTTTATTGGCCACCTTTCCTCTTTTCTTAAAAAAAAATCAGCCAGTTTTATCATTCTATTTTTGTGCAATAGTCAGGAAAGAGTGGAGATGCTTGAACAGCTTATGTGGAAAAGAACTTTTTTTTTCTGTTGTACAGCATTTGCCTGCAGACCAGGAATGTCATTCATTCAACACCAGCTGCTTCACACAGTTCCGCATTCTCTTCAAGCGAACCTTCATGTCCATCATGCGAGATGCAGTCAGTTCATTGTCTTTTAATTTCCTAAATTATTTTTTTAAATGTTGAATTTATTTAAACTTATCAGTCTGGACCAAAAGAAAATTTCAGAATAACTAAGGACATAAATAAAATGTCGTCAGAAAATGTACCTAAGAAAGATAACACAAGAGAAGGTATCTGAAAATGTTGACTTATTGAATGAAGTAATCTATGAGTAATATAAGTTTTTTTAATATTGTTTGCAGACTTTAACACGCCTGCGATTGATTTCTCACCTATCTGTTGGCATTCTTATTGGTCTCTTGTACCTGGGCATTGGCAATGAGGCCTCAAAAGCTTTCAACAATGCTGGTTGTCTCTTCTTCTGTATGCTGTTCCTTATGTTCACAGCCATGATGCCTACCGTGCTTACATGTAAGTCATCTCTTTCCGAACCTGCCCCATTGATTGTACTTTACTCTGTAGTCTATAGATGTTAAAGTAGTTCTGTGGTAGGTAGTCATCCTGTTTGAAGCAGACAATGATTGATGTCAGTAACTTGGACAGGGATGAAAATTCTTCAGTATTATTCATTATCCACTTAGCTTTACCTTAGCTATATGACTACACAGCATTCACATATTACTGGTACATCATGACTGAAAAACTGCAAAGACTCTGCTTTCACATTATTTTGTCATTTAAAAAAATATTTTTACTGTGTTTCACTGTGGTGTTTTCAGTTCCCATGGAGATGGCAGTGTTTGTACGAGAACATCTCAACTACTGGTACAGTCTCAAGGCATACTACATGGCCAAAACAATGGCTGACATGCCCTTTCAAGTGCGTTTCCTTGTAGCCTGTCATGCCACGAGTGGCATTTCTGATCTGATGACTTATGTTAATAGCAGCAGTAAACTGGTGTATCTGAGGGAGAAAAGAGACATGAAAGTGTGCGTGCGAATGCATGTGTGTGTCTGCACACTTGTTGCTGATATGATCATGGATTTGTGTGTGTGCGTGTGTTGGTGTGGGGAGGAGAGGCGAGGAGGCTGTGTTATGTACCTTCATGCATACATGTACCCGATAGTGCTGATCAATTTTGGGACTTTTGTGAAAATTGCATGAAAAATATGTTAGTAGAGCAGAAAGAGTGCATACAATGTGTGTATGGTGTTTGCACATGTGGACTGTACTTTGGCTGTGGCAAAGGTTATCAGAAAGAGTACAAAGGTTAGCAGAAAGAGTACATACAATATGTGTATGGTGTGTGCTCATGTGGACAATACTTTGGCTGTCCAAAGGTTATCAAGCATGCCTAGAAAATAATAAAGTAAACATAGGTGCCAAGCACCAGGACTGTTTCTGAAACAATAGAAAATCGCCCATAGCCCTTTGAACCTGCAGGAATGAATGTTTTTAAGGAGCCAGGTTTCTGTCCCTGACATCATATTCTCTAAAGTGTTTGGAATCATTTTCTGTCTTCTAGATCATATTCCCTCTAGTGTATGGAAGCATTGTGTACTGGATGACCTCGCAGCCTACAGACTTCTTGCGGTTCGTCATGTTTTTGACTCTGTCCACACAAACTTCACTTGTTGCACAGAGCCTGGGACTACTCATTGGTGCTGCTACTTCCCTCCAGGTAGGATGTCTGCAGGAAGTGATAGCATCTGTTAGGATTCTAGAACCCAACAACTTTATATAAGTTCAAGGGTAGTAATTTGGTGAATACAGAGACCATTGCTACAGAGACTATCGAACTGTTTCATGCATTTGAGACATTGTATTTTGCACATTAGATGTTATTTTTGTAAAGTACACTATGCCTACTTTAACGTGCAGTAAATGCACTATAAAAATTATTATTAGATACTGGCTCTTGTTAACAGTTCGCCATCGGTACAACTACTAAGGTTGTGGAACCTTCACCTAATATCTTTCATAGGAGCCTAGTTAATGATGTTGCTGTTTTAGTTTTGTACTTCCTCTATTTATACAATGATATTTGAAATATTGTTTCTCATTTTTAACAGAACCTGTAATTATTATGATCAGTTAGCTCCCCTTAGCATTGATGAAAATTAACTAACCCTTTTATTTATAATATACAGCTTCTAGAAGTTAATGGGGAAGTTAATGTTTTTCTCATCATTTTTTATAGTAAATTTGTTTCCCTCAATCGTGTAGAGTAAGTTTGGAGGAGTCTTTTTTTGCCTTTGTCTTTATTTCTTTGTTGACAAGATATGTCATTGATAAATTTCTTTCCTGAAAGAGTTATGAAAAATGAAGGGTTTTCCCTCCCCTTTTTAATAGCTGAAATCAGTGGTTGTTGTGCCATAACAGCGTGCAGGATACTTAGAATTTTTGTAGAATGAATGGCAACTTCGCACAGTGCTTTCTGTGAATACTTTCTTGGCAAGAGCGTATTGTTGAAGATGTGAATTTTGAAACAGATTTTTTTTCCCCCTAATGGCAGGTGGCTGTCTTTCTTGGACCAGTGACAGCCATTCCTATTCTGCTGTTTAGTGGGTTTTTTGTCACATTTGACACCATTCCTTCTTACCTGCAATGGCTCTCATACCTGTCTTATATCAGGTGGTGAACTGTTTTGTGAATGTTGTTAATCTACAAACTTGTTTTGTGGACATTATTCACCTGCAGACTTCTTATGTGTCTGTTGGATGTTGGTGTGCTAAATTGCTGTCAGTTGGATGCTGTTCATTTAGTAAATTGTTGATATTAGCTGGCTATGTGTCATGTGGGTGTTATTTACACAGGTATCAGATGAATATTGTCTTCTTGCTAACTCGTTCTCTATCAGATGGATGTTGGTGATATGCTAACTTATATGTTGAGAGAATGCTATTAATATTTGAGCTTGTTATGAATCATCTGATGGATTGATTGCTGACTCACTTTTTTACATATCAAGTGAGTGTTGCATGTTCCAGGTAAGGGTCAGGAGAGTTTTCACTTGCTGATCTGCCTGTCCTTGACAGGTACTAGACTTAAACCAGACTTCCCCAAGCTAGAGAAAAGGGGTTGTATTCTGTTTCATTATGACGAAACCACTAAAACTTATCTTTTAATATATGAGTTATCCTGTGGATGTCAGCTTCTGTCCCACTTACCTCAGTTTCATGCCTCAGTGTTAACATGTCTTATTGCAGGTACTCATTTGAAGGTGTTCTCCAAGCTATCTATGGGCAAAATCGGGGCAAGCTTGACTGCAGTGAAGAGCAGTGCATTTTCAAACAAGCCACTGATGTGTTGGAGGAGCTTGATGTGCAGCATGCTGAGTTCTACCTTGACTTCATTATCCTTTGCATATTTTTTGTCACCCTCCGTGTCGGGTGCTACCTGGTATTGCGATGGCGTGTCAAATCCCAACGATGATTGCAGCCTAGAAGTAAAAAGTGTGCAAAACAAACAGCAGCATGTGAACTGGAAATCATTTCAGAGATGACCTTTCCAGGCCTTTTAACAAGATGGAAACATAGGATGCACAAATACTGTACAATAGTGTGTAGTCCCATCCATTTGTGGTTTTTTGGTTGTTGTGAGAGGTAGGGAAAGTGGTAGAAACTGTTCCACTGAATTTTAGTTGATTCCCACCTCGCCAGGTGTGTGGTTGTTTTTTTCCTTCAGAAAAAAAGCCAGTTTCCTTATCCTCCTTAACTCGGTGGTATTTAAACTGCTAGACTGTTCATGGAAGATTTTACACATTTTACTTTTCTCAATTGACCAGCAAATTTATTGAGGGAACAGACATCTGCTTTCCGCATTAATTAAAAACTAAGGATCACTTGTTTGACTTAAAGGAACATGCTGTGCATGTGAGCTAAGAGAAACTGTTGAGCACTGGAGTAGGATGGTCTTCTAAACGGACAACATAGGGAACGGAATCACAAAGTTCCTCCAAGTGGACTTGAGGGACTGCTTCACAAAGTCCTTCAAAGCAGACCAGTCTTCCTGTGCTTTGTTAAAAAGAAGTTAATGTAAAACAAAAAGTTCCAGAAGTGGTGTTTTTTGTCTTTATATTCTCATTGTTTGTTAAATGTTCATTTTGTTTCAAACTCACATTTTTTCATCAGGGTTTACATTTCACTTGTCTTCTATTGATTGGAAAGGACCAGAGTTGCTTTATGAAGTGTCTTTGCACAGGACAGGCTGTAAAATGCATCTCTGTCTTCAGCATCTTTAGACTTGCATACTATGTCTATATTCTTGGATGTTCAATGCTAGGATACAGTAGTTTACAGCGTTGTCTTATTATTTCACCATCATAACTTTAGCACTCTTATAATTTGAAGTTTTACATCCTTCAGGATAAATTTTTCTCAACAGGTAAATCTTAATCTTTTATGTAACAGTGGATGTGAAAACCCAAAATATGATCAGACTGTGCATGCTTTTTTATGTTGCAATGTTTGATAGCTGCTTATTGCATTTAGATTTTTCCCCCATGCTGAGAGTTCTGCAGGGAAATATATTTTGCTTTTTTTCAGCCATAATTTGTTTTTTCAGTTTAATGGTATTTTCTGGCTTAATGCTTGCTTGCTGCTCTGCAGCTCTAAGTTATGTTTATTTTTTTCCTTTTAGCTATATTCATTTTGATTTATCTTGAATGTTTTGCCTGTTTTACTTCGAGAAATTATTTTATTTGCTTTTAGTGTGAACTACCTGTAGATATAAGCATGCTAAGTTTCTGCATTTAAAAGATATGTGTAGTGCACAGAAGATCTTGCCTACAATAGCATGTTGCATAAACAAGAGTAGAGATTCGGCAGCTTAAGTGTGGATTTTCCTTTGTCCTGTGTTAGTTTTGTTATTAAAACATGAAAGCAAAAATATCTTGTGCTGCCTGGTGCAGCTATTAAAAAAAACACATACCATAATATTTGTGTGTATATGGACAGTAGGCTATAGCTGTGGCTGTTACATGCCTAGTACAATATGCCTGCATGCATTTGGGCATAGACAGGTATACACACACTGTTTAAAGCTACTGCTGCTGATGTATAAAAATATAACAATGTAATGCCATGTACACATGTAATGCCTGGAGTTGCATTCTAATTACTAAGAAAAAAGGATAAGGAGAGCTAATGCTAACGCTAGAATATGATGTAATAGCTTAATGCTTCTTATGTTGGCTTGGTCCTTCCTAGCCTTACCTTTAATATACAAGGTGATAAGATGTGATGATACCTTTTGAAGTTATGCAGGTATGCAAGCATTTCGACCCTTCCTTCTACTCCCTTAAAAGACTGCTCTAAGGTAGGAGTGTTTGCCTCGGGATGGAGACCTACTAGGGTTGTTTAGAATGGATGTGGTCTTCCTTAACGCACAAAAACATCCTGACAGAATATATTTGTGATGGTAAAAGAAAGGGGATCTCCCCATTCTTTGAACAGCATATTTAAACTCTAGATTGTGGTCACCAAAACAGCTGCACACTGGATGCTTTCATATTGTGAGCCTTCAGAGCACAACTGTTTCATGCCACCTTATATTCTGGCAGATGCTACATTTTTGGTTGAAGAATGAAATTATGTTGACATTATTTATTTTCTTGTTTTATTTATGTATTTTACTTTCTATTTATTTTTCAGAAGGTGAAACCCAGTTAAAGAGATGTTTTAGAAAATATTTATAAAATGTGATAAACAAAAGAGACTGTTGATAATGTGTCTGCATTCTGTTGTAGAATGTTGATGTACAAGAATGCTTGTATTGCAGTAAAAGACATACAGACATTTTTTTATTTTTGTTTTTTTGTCATTTTTATTATATATTTCAATGCATATAGAGAATTGAAAATACAACGATGATGATGAGCAGATGGTTGACCGTGCAGTTGCCGACGACAACAGTGTGATAAACCGTGCCATGTCTATATGTAAACCCTGTCAAATATTTTCATTGCTGTATGTTAATTGCTGGATGTGTTTTTAAACTGTGTACAGATCTACTGCATATGTGTATTGCACACAGCAGATGTGTATTGGGTTTTTGCAATTGAAGCAAATTAAGTACTTTCGAATGTTTGATGTCTTAATGGTCTGACAGAAATTCATTTATAATTTAACTATTTATCTTAGATGATGTGCTTTCTAACATGCACAGAAAATTTCCTAGAAAAATATAACAAATATAAAAGAAATAAATTGGTGAAGGCTTGCTTTTAGAGTAGCCCAGTTCTGTAATGTTCTGTAAGGCTACTAAAATATAGAAAATGAGGGAGATACAGTGTGATGCATGTGTGTGTGAGCATACAAACAAAATCAGCTAAAGCAAAAAGGGCACATGACTTTATTGGGTTTGAAAACTTTGCAAAGGAAGTGCTGCAGGGTAGCTTGTGAGCTTGATTACACCTGTTAGGTTCATATACATTGGTGTAACAAAATCATCCATCTTAACAATGCCTACTTATATAAAAGAAGTTGCCAGACTTTATAGGCAGCATGAGGCTGTAGAAGTTTTAGCGTTCTTGTAGCAATGGACAAAGAAAAAAAGGCCGTCATCTCTGGTCATCAGTATTTGAGTATTCAAACTGCTTTTTTGGATACCAATGTTACTAGATACAGATATCCCAGCTGTCTTTCCAGATGAAGTCTTGAAAATGTTGGTTATTACCGGTGATGACAGGGCCATGGATGGAGACGGTTTGATGACAATGATTGATGATGTGCTCTTTTTGTACATATTTGTCTCCAGCTGCCATTGCTTCTTTTTGTGCAATATGGATGGATGAATGGATGGGTCATCAGTGCTTCCAGTAAATAATATAACCAGTAGGTGCACTTGCATGCATGTTTCTTGGTCTTGTCCTTTTTTTTTTTCTTTCATTCTCTACCTTTTCTGTCTTTCTAATAACTTCTGCTCTTCTTTTCTTTGGCATAAATTTTCTTGCCACAATAAGTGCACATAAGTGGACACTACCTTTTTGCTGTTTTTTGGATTCTTTCCACCCCAGTTCTTTTTGTTCATGTTCATATTATTGCTGTGCAGTAGACTGTTTCAGACATTGTAAATCACGTCTTGTGCACGCTTTAGTGTTCTTTCCTTGGTCTTTTCATTTCTTTTAACTAGTAAAGGTTATTATTTCTAGCCCTCCAGCAGTCTCTTTCCTCAGTTTTGTTAGCAGAAATGCCAACAGAGGATTATTGCATTTTATAATCTGCATTTGACTTTTAAAAGCAAGCCCGCATTATTTTGGAGTTATTGTTAATGTAGGTACCAGATTAGGAAGGTGGCCGCATGATTTTTATGCCCCTTGTACATGAACTTATTACAGGGGACAGCAGAATTTTTGTTTGTTATGGTATATATGTGCATGTCCTTTATTGTTTGTTCACACTTCCCACAGAAAGGGAATTGAAAATGCAGATTTATAAATTTCTAGAGCTCTTAAAGCAAAAGTAGGGAACGTAGCAATTGTATGCCTGGGGGGGGGGGGGGAAGAAGTTTCCCCTTTTTGAACAGACTTTGATAGAAAACAAGCTGTTAAAACTAATCTACATTTTTTATCTTCTTTTGTTTTGTTTTGATATAGTTTCTCTTTTACTTGAGGGTTAGAGGTATTATGTTGCAAAGCTACTACATAAAATTTGAGTGAACTTGCCATTGTTAGTGCTTTTCTTGTGTTCTTAGGTTTGCCTCTTTCACCAAAATAAATGCAAGCAAAAAAATATTATGTTCTGAGCAGGTTGTTAGGTTGGCGCTTTTAATTTTTAGCATCATTTCTGATAATCCTGTTCTTTGTATAGTCAGATGATTCAACTGTGACAGTTGCTTACATGTAATTGTACTGTTTCTTCTACCTTTGTTTGTCTGTGATTCCCTTGGTTACAGAATTATACTCTGTGGATAGATATTCCAGAATTTCCAACAGTTGATGTGTAGATTCTTATAATGCTGGAGCAGATACTAATTGTACCAAGCTGGCCCTAATTTCTTTCAGACCAGAATTATCCATTTTATCATGGTGAAAATACTAAGCCAAACATGTACCTTGTGTTCATTTTCAAGCATATGCAGATAGTTGCTGACATGAACATGCACACCAGCTTGTGTGTCTCAGAGCAAACATTGCTATTTTTCATATCCAATGTGGCTCCGAGATGCAAAAGGTACTGCAAATGACAATGTGTTGTTGCTTTTCTTTGGTTTTTAAATTTCTGATCAATAGGGCACAAGTCGATACATATTTCCAAGTGTACTAATGATCTTTATGTGATGTCATTTATACATGAGTTTTTAACAAGCTTGATAGATAGTACTTTGATTGGTGCATTCGTTAGCAACAAAATTTACCTTTGAACTACAGGTACAAAAAAAAAAGTGTTTACCTCAGGGAGTTCATGGTCATTAATGTATTCTGAATAAGTATTTTACAGACATGAAGAAATAGTAACTTTGATAAGTGAATGTAAAGTTCCACAACAACAGAGAAGCGAATGTACCCATGTCTATAAAGCATGCCTATATTGGTTTATTGAGATAGCACAAATTCTATGATATTATTTGATATAAAAATGATTGTTTGAACATTGAAGACGAAGTTCTTTTAATGTTGCATTTGTTGCTGCGAGAATTTCATTTGTTGTTTTGTGGGCAAGTTAAAGATACTCTCCAGTGTTTGTTGGCAAGTTAAGGATGCTTTGTCAGTATTGCTGTATGTCAGAAGGCACATGTTCTGAAGCTGTTGTAGAAACATTGCATTATTGTGGTGTGTGGGTTGTCAAGATACATGGTGGGCAATAAGCATGGTAAATCTAAACTTGCATGGCTGTATGAGTTAGCCAGATTGGCATGGCTCAGCCATCAGCTATTTATGGATGTGCTGACATGATGGGAGATATTTTTGCAGGCCAATGATCTTATTCTCCACAACACTCACTGTAACTGCTCGTTTGCCACTCATGGTCCCTTCTGTCTGATTTGTGTTTTAGTTCATGTAGGCATTTAGATGTAAAAATTGTGTCTTTGTCTTTATATCCTTCATTATGTTGTATCTTATGTATGGGAAGATTCTCTAAAGAGGTTTCTTAAGAGGATACGGCTTGACAACCTTGATGCAAAGAATTCATTAAAAAGCATTTGAGGGCTTAAATGTAAGACTGCAGGGTTACCTTGGTTTCAACAATCTAGGCTTTGCATAAATAAATAAGCCAGCTGTATGTCTGATACCATAAGTTTGGCCTGTCAGGCAGGCTGAGGTCCAGTAGAAACCATTTTATATCAATGGAAATCACTGAGGTGGAAAGGCATTACGTTTGTTGTATCATCAGGAGAGACTTCAAAGGTGAACATGATTCATTGTAAGTCTTAAATAATGATTTTCTTCACAACTCTTATTTTAATTCATGAGCTTGCATAACTTTGTTGACAGATCATAAAGCAGCATATTTTCTCATTCTTTTTCTCTGATCAGTTTCTAGTTTCAAAGGTTTTTCCTGTTTAAGACACCAGGATCTGTGGATGATCAAATGCAAATGGCAGAAGTTTTGCAGCAAAACAGGTTTACATCTTGATACTATCCAAAATCATGATCTTTACATGAATTTGAGTAGAAGCTGAGTGAATTTCATCTGTCTGAGTCATGCATGATACACTCTTACCTGTAATACTAGTATATATAAAGAAAGAAGTTCCTTGCAGGTTTCAGATTTCCCTACTGTGTCAACCTGTCTTACAAACTTTCTTTGTCCTTGTTAATTAAGTCATCAGGCATTTGGGAAAAGCCATTTATCTGAGGAATTTAAAAGGAAATTGAGATAATTTGAGAATTCACTTGCTTGGTACATCATGCCTTTTAGATGGTATGGTACCACAACAGAACAAGTAGTTATTTCACGTGTCAAGAGAAAGTAGGTATTCAGTTACTTAATCTTCTTGCAGCTTACTTGCATCTTCAGAATGTTATAAATTGCTTCGATTAGATTAGTACAGTACATTTAAACTATTTTTAGTGTAAACTGCCCACTATTTTGCCAGAAATAATTAAAAGCTTGGTTTGCTCTATAAACATTGCTTACTTTTACTTTATGCCTCTTAAATTCAGGTTCTGAAATATTTCAGTTAACTAGAATCCAATATGTTAGGTTGTTTTTTTTTCGTTGCTTTGTTTCAGTCATGTTACCCATATTTGCTGTTGTTCCTCCTGTGTTTAAGTTTTAAATGTGGTGTCTTCCATCAGGTGTGAAAGCTGGCTGTGCAATGGCTTTTATCTTACTAGAACTGTTACCACTGTTATGTCAAGATGCCAATAATGCTTGTAAACAGTTTGTCTTCCAGTACTCAGTCTTCATCAGTAAACATTCACCAAGGTGGGTTTTTTTGTTTTTTTTTTGTCCAGCAATGTTCCAGCAGTCTGTTTTTAATCATGATCTGTTCATTATAATGTGTTATTTGTCCTGAATGATCCCTTTTTGTTTGGCTTCCCTTTGTACCAGCTGCCCCTGCAGCAGACTGAAAATTGCTTTTATCCTGTCCAATACTCAACTTTGCCACAGTCTTGAAAATGTGTTTACAAAATTAAGAGCGCTTTTTTGTGAACCAACATCCCTTTTTCGCTCCATTTGTTTCTTGGCTCCTTTGTGCACTGCTTATAAGAAATGGGGTTAGGATCGAATTTCTTCAAGAATCAATTATCTGCACAGATTTGCACTTTCTACAGCTGCTTAGATGTGCAGTGAATGTGCTGAATGATGCTCGCCTATGAAGGAAAGGTCATGCCTTTTCCTGAGGTTGAAGTCTGAAGAAATATGTGTTCAGAGGTCATATGCTTACTAGCAGCTGTTGATGCTTTCCTCACTACGCAAGCTAAACAAAGCATTTTTGGTCGTAAAATGCACCATCCAAGGATGCATAACACATTTGAAAGCAAATCCCGTTTTTCTATTACAAGCACAATGGGAAGAAGGCATGGCTATTGGAATTGTTGAAATTGTGACCCTAAGATAGTTGTATTTTCAGTGCTAGAAACAAGGTAAAGGATTAAAGTGCTTAAGAAATATGTGTAAAACATGAAGTGGTTGCATTTCATAATACATTTCTACAATCTACTTGTTAATGCCTCTTTATCCATGAATTTTTTTTTTTGAGGGGAAGGGGCGGTAGTTTATTAGCAGGAAGTATGTTTTGGGTTGTTGTATGCATTAGGGTATGGAACTAATGCAGTACTGGGGGGTAATGACAGTATGTTCTGGACCTGATGTACATAGGAGTGCTTGAATTCCCCAGGTTTTCTGCCCATTTTTCCTCTTTGAAGCACTCAAAAGTCTGTCCTTGATACAGTACCGCAGTTTCTCTAGATTTAATAGAGGAAATTGCAAAATAAATTTAACTTTCACCTGAAATGTCTTCTCTTTTTTTAGTCTTCCTTTTTTTGGCTTCATAGTGTGTGTGTTTGAGAGCGAGAGAAATTTCAACAACAGTAATTGTGCAGAAAGATGTTGAATTTGGTTTTCAATTATTTAATACGCATTCAAACACTCCACCTATTACATGATAAGTTTTATCATATACTAGATGTAGGTAAAAGTGATATCACTGGCAAAAGTATTAGTCTTCAACATGTTTTTACAATAAATTTATCAAACATTAACTGGAGGAAATAGTGGAAAGGCTTTAAATGAAAAGCCCCAAGCAAATATGCTGCTAGTCAAAAAATCCAGCTAGACGAATTAAAAAAAAAACTATACAAAAATTTTGAAATTATTTTAAAAGTTCCAGAAATGGATGATAACATTTTTTAAATGAACTTTTCAAAATGATCTGATAGACCAGTGGTTCTCAAAGTGTGGTCCGTGGGCATGACAGTCATCATATGTCAGCAAAGTGATGTTTAAAGTGATGCATTCCTCGCATTACCATTTTAATTACAAAGAACGAGGTATACGTAGCTTTATGTCATCTTATTACTATACTACTTTTCAAAAAGGACATTTAGTTTTGAATTAAAATGAAACAAATGCATTAATTTAAATTTGAAATTCATAGTACAGACTGATTTTTAGGACTTGGTGGTCCGCCATAGCTTTTACTTAAGTAAAGTGGTCCGCGGTCCGAAAAACTTTGAGAACCACTGTGATAGACTTGATTCTGGAAAGAACGAAGTGCAGATTACTTTTTTTCAGGCTGAGATTTAACCAACCTGGTGAGGTGAAAAAGTCAAATGATATGAAGAAATAGGTTTCAGTGTACTCCATTTGTAAACCTTGTGCATGGAACCTGGAGTGAATGCCAGTCTATTGGTTCTTGGTTCTGTCCTTTTCACAGTCCTTTGCACATCCTTAAACATCCTCTCCCTCTGCGGCTGCCTCCTCTCCCTCTGCGACTGCTTCTTCTCCCTTCTGCGACTGCCTCCTCTCCCTCTGCAGCTGCCTCCTCTCCCTCTGCGACTGCCTCCTCTCCCTCTGCAGCTGCCTCCTCTCCCTCTGCAGCTGCCTCCTCTTCCAATATTTGACCTTCATTAGCCTCCCCACCCACTTCCTCACTTTGCTCTTTCACTCCCCCTGTTTCTTCATCTGCCTCATTGCCATGGTCGTCATCGTCCACCTCCTTCTCCTTGGAGGCATCCTCCTCCAATACCCCTTCCAATGCATTCTCCCCATCATTTGCTTCACCTGTGTCATCTGTTCCCATCACCTCATCTCCGCCTGTAGCCTCTTGGTCTTCGACACCTTCATTCTTTTTTTTAATTTCCTGTCTGGCCCGGAATCCTTTATAACCAGCCTGGATCTTAATGGCTGCTTGTTCCACAGCTGGATCAGTGAGGTCGATGTCAACCTCTTCCCCTTCTCCTTGGTCTTCTGCTTGAACTTCACCTTCACCTTCACCTGGTTCGTCTGAATTGTCTGGCTGGGTTGGTTCACTACTGCTCAGCTCCTTTCTTGCCTTAAAGCCCTTGAAAGATGCCTGGATCTTAACAGCAGCCTTCTCCACCTCTGGGTCTGTCAGATCGATGTCTATTTCTTCATGCTGCTCAGGCTTGTCTATGGTTGTTGCATCTTTACTGACGGTTAATGATGGTTCACCTGAAGAGATACAAGTTCACTATCTGAGGTACAAAACAAGTTGCGTGGCATTCAGGATATGCATTTCAGCATATGACCAAACAAAACACGTAGACTAAAAGATGTGATAAAATCATGGTCTACCTACTCAAAGAAAACAATGAATTACAAAGGCACTTTCTATTTTACCAAGCACAAAGCTTCCTTTGGTAATAAGCTGTCATATTTTTATGTCTGTCATCAAATGTTATATTTAATTAAATTCAAAATGAATATGTTTTATTTAATTAATAAAACTCAAAGACAAAAAAAACTTAAAAAGGTGGTCTAAAAGGGGCCTGCCTTTCAAGGTCTTTCTGGTCCTGTATCCACGGTAACTTGCTTGAATCTTTATTGCTGCTACCTCTCTGTCTGCATCGGTCAAACTTGAATCCTCTCCCTTTACTTGGTCGCTGATCTCTGCTGTGACTTCATCCTGTGGACATACAGCAGTAGCATCAGTATATTTAAGTAATTAGATGTTGACGCCTCTATGAAGCATTTCATAGTTTTTGATGCAGATCTCCTAAAACAACTCAACATACCTACTAAAACATGTTACTTCCCACTGATTATTAAAAATAAAACTGATCTGTGATGTGTAACAAGTCTAGGCATATAACTGATTTGTTTCTACTTGTTTTAGATATTGGGGTGAGATGCCATATAGAATTTTTATCGTATTAAACATGCATTTATATACATATAATACAGGATATTTATTCAAGTGCTACATTTTGTATGGCTCAATGAAATATAATGTAAATGCTGCATCCTGGCTATTTTAAACTTAGGAAATTTGTCAGAATAAACTATTAAACAATCAGAAAAAGGGACAAAAATCAGGGTTTCCTTCCTTTCATATGCCATTCAAATGCAATTATGTGGGACAAACTCCACTTCTCAATACCTTACACTAAAGCTGACAGAACTATTATATCAAAGTAAACTCTAAGGCACAATGGATTCTTTAGATGCATTTTTTTTTGTAATAGAGGCTTCACAGGCAATGCTTTCTGAACATTACAAACAAGTATTACTAAGCTTAAATATTCTATTGGATAGAACAGATGCACAGCAAACTTATTTTTTTTATTATTCATTTTTGCGGCCCTATGCTCCTCAAGGGTTTGTTTGTTTATTGGTGTTTTATGCCATGCCAGCAACTAAGGCTATATCATGGCAATAAAAAAGTTTTTATGTTTAAAGGTTTCAGGGTAAATTTTCTCCAGTTATTTAACTTAAAATCAGACCACAAGAATAAGTTAACTAGATGTTAAAGAAACAAATATGGTGTAAAATGGGTGGTGGAGCCCAAAAAGGCCGCCAACAAAACATAAATTAAATAAGATATATTAGATTTAGATTTGTTGTAAAAGTCCTATTCTTTTTAAAAAACCAAAAATAGCTGCCGATGGGATGGACCTAAATAAAACATATAATGAATTTACTGTATAAAATTGTTGACGAATGGTCTGAAGTTTTGGACAGTTTATGAGAAGGTGTACAACGTTAAGATGTTCCCCACACCAGGGGCAACCTGGTGGTTGTTCCCCTCGCAAGAGGTATCCTTGCGTGGCATATGTGTGTCCTGTCTTTAGTCTTGTTAGGACAAGGGAGCAACAAGGAATAAACATTATTATCATTTTGGAAGCCTTTTCTTCAGCAAATACAAAGGTGGCCACTCATTTTATCTCCCAAATTTATAACTTTAAATCATATTATTTGTACTAATATTGCAATTAAAGAAAATTCACTGGTTTGTTGAAGCCCTCCTCTTCTTCCACTGGTTTAACACTTGTTGCATTTTGCGCATGGCGCATTTTATACCCCTTGAAACCAGCCTGGATTTTTATAGCAGCTTTTTCTACTTCTGGATCTGTGAGGTCAATGTCTACTTCCTCCTGTTCTTTCTCTTGCACCCCTTGAGGCTGGCTGACTTCTGTCTCCAATGCCTGATGGAGTTGCATGCAGGAGGAGGACAAGCAGTGGTGTTGTTGGGCAGGTGGAGGGATGAGTTAATGGAAACAAAACCAAACAAACAAGCATGACCACACAGTATTAACACATGGTTATTTATCACTGCACACATTATGAGTATAACATTATGTTTGCATGCCATTTCACACAACCTATTATACCGCCTAGTGCTTATGTTTCACACACACCACTTCACACCAGCAGTTAAAACACTCTATATATTCTCACACACAAAAAATTAGGAAATTAAAGATGACTAAAATCCAGGGGTTCGGAATCTACAAAAATTATTATCTATAGGATTTGTGAAAATAATCCACTGAGTAGAATCTTGAAAAAAAGGCATTAAAATATCCTGTGATTTATTTACCAAATGATGATGACAATGATATTTAAGATATGGGATGAATACAAAAAGTGACACATAATTACTAAATAAGCTGACTAATCTTGAAGACTTGTTTTTTTTTCAGGCATTGGACAAATTTTGGAGGCAAATTGTACAGATGTTGTTGACAGGGCTGCAAATTTCACATTAGTTCATGAGCAATGTTAAGGGAGGTATCTTAGCTCATCATTCCCAGTCTTTCTTTACTGGATTTCCCTTCGACAATAAAACTTTATAAAGATTTGGAATAGAGTACTATTTTACTGCTGTGTAGATTTACAGCTGTGCTTTGTAACATACTGATTTCACTAAAGACCACATCCACTATATAAATAAAGAAAATACATTTATATAACTTATTCAACTTTTAAAGTCATCAATGCTTATCTCATATGTAATTATTGGTCATGTGTTGCTTTGTTAATAATGTCAGGAGAATGTTTTAAACTTTTGTCTTGAAACCTACTTGCCTTGACATTTCTAGTACATTTACTGATCAATTCACTATGTAGATTTACTAAAGAAAATAATAAAGACACGTGTAATACAAATCTGTGATGCTAGTAGAATTACATGATATTTTAGAAATTGTAGATTAGTGTGAATCATGTTTGGTTGTATAGAAGATCTAGGTTTTTGAAACTCACATAAACTGGTTTTATGGATCTTCTTTTAATATAGTATCTACTGATAATTAAGATTCCTCAGCTCTTCTTAATGTGCAACATTTTACGCTAAACATTCTTGTAGGAGGAAAAGAAAAACAGATATTTGAAAATAATGTTCATTGTACTGCAGGTTTAATACTAGAGCAGGTTGTAGATAATTAAGAACAGCTAACTCTTACTTTCACAGTATGTGTATAGTAATATCCATATGATTGCTATTCTCTATGCAAAAACCAAAGGAGGAAAGAAATACACACCAATAAATAGAATAAAATAAAGGATTAGCACACAGATGTCTTCAAGCTGAAATGCTAAAACATTCCAGGGGAACTAATCTCTAAATAAGCAGAAAATACTACAGATGAAAATCCCTAAGTAAGCAAAGGAGTCCAGCTTGATAGGAGGTCTACAAACTGACATTTCACATAAGCCAATGTTAAATAATCTTTATAAAGTGTTCTTGGTACTGTTCTGCTGTGTGGAAGGTAGAACAATAGAGAGAGGAATATGGTATGAGAGTGTTGTACCTTTCATGAACATGTTGCCCAGTTTAAAAACAAACAGTTCCACAAATCTGATCTTGACATAATAAAGTTTTCTTCATTTAAGGAAAATAAATATACCTGCTTTCATTTAAGCCCACCTGCTTGTCTGGAGGCTTACATCTTCCTGGTTTCTTTTATTTGTTTATAGCCTTTGGATTTTCACACTCTAAATTCCCAAAGGATAGTCTGGATCTTTACGGCCACTTTTTCTACTCCTGGGTCACAAGGTTAAGGTGCATCTCTCCTTCTTTGCTCGAGATGAGTGGCTGACACTCATTTCCAGGTTTGATAAAGTGAAGTGCAGATGAATGTGGCAGCTAGGTATGATGAACATCAGGCAAGTGGAAGAAAGGCATTAAAGAAAAAGACACGGAAACAAAAGGGGTGATCATAAGAACTTGCATTGTGTCTACTATATGTGCATGCACGTAAAACTCTTCTTTTGTTACTACATACTGCATTACATGCTCTTCCACATATCGTTCTTACTGTCACATGCCCACTCAAGACAGTGCTTAATTCAATTACTCAGCTACTCACAAACACCAATTCCCACAAATTGCAACAACACTCAGTGCACTCTACTGGTGTTTCCTATCAAGACAAGCCTTAGTATACAATGGGAAGAAAACTTAAGACTAAACCATCACACCAACACAATAAGGTTTGCTACCAAGTACAGACAGTACAAGTCCTGATAGTTCCAGTCCACTCACTATTACTCAAGTAAAAGGTTTAAAACTATGCACAACAAAGGTAGTGAATCATTCCTTTCATCAATTAAAGGACCTTCAGTTTCTATTTCTTTTAGTACAATAAAAGATCAGCACTATGGCTATTTTGCATGCACTAGCAACTGGGTGTTCAGAACATTGAACTTGCACAAATGACTAAAATATTAATCATACCTTCATTAAATAAATTAACAAGTGACTCGAATGGGCAACAACATGTGAACATCCCCACTGTTTCTATTCTTTGTTTTTTAGTCCCTATTATTTCTAATTCTTTCATTAAGATAAATGCCACGTAAACTTACACACATGTGCAACATACCATGAACCTAAGAAAGATGAAATTTGTACACTCACATAAGTGGCTTGAGAGAGTGACCATGCATCAGTCACACACCTTAGTGGACAAAAAGCTGAACTGTCCATATGAAACCTTGTTCAGGCCCTGCTCACACTCCTTGGTGGTGAGCGGGGGAGGGGAATGGACCCCCCTGGTGTTATTTAAATGAAACTGACGAGTCCCTTAGTTGCTGATGGCCCATGCTGCTAAAACATCAATAAAGCATTATCCCAGACTATACCTGACTGATAAAAGCCTAAATGCCCATTGCATTGAGAAACCCAGTCCATATTCATGTTCAATGTGATGAGTGTTTCTACACAACTGTGAAAAATCTAGTTTTTTGCACCTGCTAAAGGTTGTTTCATTAACTGTGTTTCTACTGGCATCAATTTGTCTGCATCCTACTCTTATTCACAAGGACTAACCATGTAGTTGAATGTTTGGTGATAAAGGAATGGGACCAAAAATTGGCTTATAGTACAGTGATATAATAATCTCTTCTCTTTTTCATGTACATGTCATGTTTATTAGAATGTTTGTGGGTGTGGGTCTGATGATTGAAACATCCCTGTCCCTACCATACACAATGCCCATACAGTGTGCAAGGATTGCAAAGCCAAGTCAACAAAGACAACACCATCCCTCTTCTTGGTTGAGTACCTGATTTCAAAAGAGAGGATACCCACTTGCTGCCCTCAGCCATTCCCAAGAGTGTCATCAATATAAGGACACATCATACAAGAAAAAAGATCATGCCGAATGGTTGTGGGATCCTTCCACATTTTGCCAACTGTGGCTTGATTTTCGTCTGTCCATTGTTGCTTCAGAGTCAGTGAGTGACCTCTGTTGAAAGTGTCAGCAGAACAACACTTGAATTTAAAGAGGGGGAAGCCTATCTGACCTGCACCAAAATGCAGAGCTGAAACAGCAGTGTCATCTCAGCCAGGTGAATGTAAAGCAGAAAGAAATAATAAAGACTAGGCTGAAAAATGCAAGACACTTGCATGTTCCTCGACAGTATCATTTTAACACCAAGAAAATGCTGGTGTTTTGGTGAATGTTGTGAGGTTAGTAGGTAAATTTTTAAAAGTTTTTATATGGTACTTGTGATGGTAAATACTGAAGGGTTACTGGGACACACAATTAAAACTCTAAAAACTGGCGCTTCAGAGGGCAGGATGATGTGAGTTGCCTTGAAGACATCAATCAGACCATGAAACTGAAAAGCATGCCGGCTATCCAAGTAAACATCCCCCAGCTTGTTGGCCATGTTAACAATTCCCTTACAGTTCCAACTCATGAATGCAAACATCTACATAGTCCTATAGTTCAATTGCATCATAACGCCTGAATTGAATGACCTTTTCTATAGCTCAATTGCACTGCATTGAATGAATTAAGGAGCTAAAGACGATCAAGCCCATTAGGCACTTCAGTCTGTATTTTACACAGCCAGGGTTTGAATCGTAGCGGGCTTTCAAAAGGAGTTCTTTTTATTTGTATGTTGTGTGCCAGTTTTTCATCCCTATAAAGGCATACCAGTGTGTGTTATTGTTATTCTTTCTGCTCATTTTTGTAATAAGTTCATGAAAATAAATACATAGGTAATATTTTGAGTATTCTGTTGTTTCTGTGAGTGTGCACATTGACTGGATTGCACAAACACTTCTTCCATTGCTGTTTATCTTACCAACGGGGTAAGATTTTAAAAAACTTTCCAATGCTCAGTGTCATTTTTTGTTACTTGAAAAAAGCTGTGTTTTATCATCATGCAAAATATAGAACAGCTTAGACAATTACAAATATCCAATGCTTATGAAGAACCTTGTGGAACAGCTGTCATCTGTTATTTTTCAAAATGGATGCCACACTACTTGCACATTTGAAATCTGTATCACTCATTCACTTTTGGCACTGAAAAGACAATCTTGGTGTTGAAAGACAGGTAAAAATTGTACAAAAGATTTACTGAAAAAAAACAAGCTTTCAGTTTAGACTCAATCAATGCTGTCAGACACAAAAAACTTCACAAGAACAGCATAAATATTTAATGGTAGTTTGTACAAGATGTCTATAAACAGGGAAAGGCTCTTTATGTAAATATTCAAATGCTTTGTACTTCTGTTCACTACCTACTGTTTGTGCAACAAATTAAGAAACTAATAATAATGTATAATTTCAATATTCAAAATAATCTTTTCAAAATTGTCTCCATGTGTAAAAAAGAATATAAAATTTACTAGTTCGTTCAAGCCTTTTGATAGCTTTTAAAACAGATTGCTCTATCTGATTCACTGATAATGATTGCGCTTCAGTAAATATAAAAAGTTAATATAGATCATTTAAGCACACCTGCTTAAGCCAAATTACTTCCTTTTTTTAATTTAATTATGATCTTTGGATTTGCGCACTTTAAATTCCCGGTAGGCAGTCTGGATTGTTGTTGCAGCATTTTCCATTTCTTCACCAGTGAAGTAAATGTCATTTTTCTGTTTCTTGGCCTATGTACAGATCACGATAAAACAAGCCACACACAAACTTCTCCAGTAGAAATAGTACATACCCAAACAGACTAAACTCTGAAATTGTGAACAAACTCTTCCAAGTATAGTATGGTATCTGAAAATACCAGTGCTGCATAAGCGAAGTGTGGCCAGTTGCTGAAAGAACTGTGGTCTGATACTGTTCGTAAGACAATGTAGAGTAATCTTTGTAGCATGGTTTTGGCAAGCATGCACTCTTAATTATGATGTGCAAGTGTGCTAGGAGTAGGAGAGTAAGAATCATGAGTGGGTATTAAGAACACTGTATTTCCAATGGGCATGTTTCTAGGTTTAAAAGCAAACAGTATGAGCTGTCTAGTCCATTTTACATGGGTTTTTCCCGTATCTAAATATTTTCTGGTTTCATTCATGCCTACCTCTTTCATCCGATGCAAATAAGTTCCTGGTTTTTGTAATTTGCGTTGAATATAGCCCTTGGATTTGCGCATACTAATTCCCTTGTAAGTAGCCTCGACTACTGCAGCAGCAGTTTCAACTGCAGTGTCATAAGGGGTTACAGAACTTGTCTTCTGACATATCTACATTGCACAAAAGGAAATACAAATATCACTTTTAGTGCTGAGTTGTTTTTTTTCTAGCCTTTGCAATACTGAACATCAACTTTTCTGCATTCATTACTAAATGTTGGAATAGGATTAACCTCTAAAAACGCTAATAAATTCGACAGATTTCACTTATATTTATCTAAAAGTATAGGCAATTTTGTTTTGTTTTTATGCAGAGAGTGGAGAAAGCCGTCAGTTGCTGATGGAACTTTGTAGTGATACAAGGCAAAAGCTGATGTACAAGTAACTTTAGTAAAGCAGCTGTGGCATGCACATGCTCTTGTGCTGAATATGTGTGCAAGAGGAAATTTGTTTTGGGTGTTTAGAGACAGTTACTGTTGTTCTTGTGTGTTCAATGCATGTCTTCAGTATTTTGTTCATATTGTTGCCTTTCTCTGTTCATTGTACATTGTACATATACATTTCTTGTTGTCATCTCAAGCACTTCTGGTCACGCTTTCCATTCTGTTATTCTGCACTATTTTTTAAATCATGCATTTATTATTATTAAAAGCAAACTATTTGAGCGGTCAAATCCATTTATAATAATTGTAATGCCTTAAATCTTTAAATGGGTTTATGTAAGCCCACCTGTATCTCAGGTTTGGTGTGGTCTGTGAATTGTACCTCCTAGAAGGATTAACATATGTCAAGTGTAAGGAATAATTAATGCAAACATACACATAAGCAATCAAGCAGCATGACTACACATAGTTCTCTATGCAATAGGCAAACTGTACATGCACACAGCTCATAGTTTTACTATTTATTTTACACTACTCCTATACACTGTCAGCATGCCATTCAACACAATACACCTGCATGCTGCACTTTTCTGAGACTGGCTGCTAAACTAGCAAAGCTGTTCCTACTAATACAAAGTCATTGAAGATGTGCGCTACAGATTAGCAAAAGCTAAAGCAAAGCTAGCTGCATCTAATGAGCAAGGGGGAGAGAAATCTACCACGGTTCACCTTTTCCCATTCCATAGCTAAATGAAAGTTTGGAAATGAGACTTAGATGGACAATGACAAACCTTCTTTCGTTTGATCTCCTCTCTGGCCATGTGGCCCCTGAACCCTGACTGAATTTTAAGGGCTGCGTTAGCCACCTCAGGGTCACCAAGGTCTGCATCCTGAGATATTGGCGGTTCCGGTGTGATGTCCTGAGAGAAAGGGGTCAATACAGTGACTGTAGATGGCAAAAGACATTCCAGTGGTATGACCGATATTAATACCATTCCAGATTAGATCAGTGTTGTAAATAAACTTGCCTGATGACTTGCTTGACACCATGCATGACAACAATATCTCTAGCTTTCATCCATCTCCTTCCTCTCTCTCTCTGTCTCTCCATCCTCATTATTTTAATTTTTTTGCCTCTTCGTTCCTCCCTTCCCTCCTTTTTTCGTCTTCTTCTCTACATGTTTTTGTTTTCTAACCCAAGAAAAAAGTACTAATTCACAATAAATATGCTGATTTCAGTACAGGCAGACACAGCAGAGCCACCCATTCACACAGCTGGCTTTTCATGGATGAAAAGGACTGTAGTCAAACTAAAAATGACAAAAATGACACAGCCTTAATTTTGAGGTCAATAAAGAACAAGAGTATCTCAAGGCTAGAACTGGCAAGCTGGAGTGACAGTCCCCACAACTAAACATAAATCGCGATTGTAATAAAGGTACATACACAATCATTTTCCACACTGTATAACCACATTTCCGTACACACACACATGTGTATATCGGCATTCTCTCTTGTATGTATTTGTGTGTATTATGAACAGCCTAGTATAGTTAGCACCTCAACTTCCGAATTGAAAGTTGCTGGTTCCAGGTTTGCCTGGGCCTATGACTGGAAAACTTTCCTTGCCCACCCAGTTGACAAGGGCCTGATTTATCAGGAGAGGTAAGTTTTATGTTAGTGTATCCTAGACACTTGAAAACCACCAAAAGCAAAAGGAAAGCTGCATCTAAGGACCAGACAGATGTAATTGGGGTGGTGGTAGTGGAGAATCTACCAAGGTTCACCTTTTTCCTATTCCATTCCCACTCAAAAATCAGATTGAGAAGGACAGCAACAAACCTTTCTGTCAATCTTCAGAGACATTGGTAGTTTCTGTCTAGCATCCTGGGAGAGAGAGGGTCACTGACAGTACAATGACTGTGGAAGACATTCCAGTAGTCTGATGGATATTATTACAATCTATTCCATATCATAAATATGAAACACGCTTAACCATATCTCTAGCTTTTTCTTTCATCACTCCTCCATCCTCACCCCATCTCCTCTGTCTTCTCTTCACTATTCCACCTGCCAGCCCAGCTTCCCTCATAAAACTTAAATTTTAGTCATCATCTCCTTTGCTCATGCTTCACTTTCATTTTATTTCTTTTTTCGTTATGAACACATTTAATTTCAGTAAAGGCAGATATTGCAAAGTTACCAATCCACAGCGCTGGCATTTCAAGGGTAAAAGAAAAATTACAATCAAACTAAAGATAAGAAAAACAAAAACACACCAAAATGTAACATAGGTCATGACCTCCGAAGTCTTTAAGAAGAACACAAGGAAGAGATCTCAAGCACTGAACTGGCAAACTAGATTCACTACTTCTATGAAAAAATCCCCACATGATTTTATATGGTGATGATGATACATAATTTTCTAGACTGCATAATCATGTTATGTTAATGTTAATGCATTCTCTAAATCATTGCATGCATTTGTAACGGATTCCAAGTAGCCTGGTAGTTAGTGCCTTCGACACTGGAGATGAAACTAGCTGGTTTCACACCTGCCTGGGTCTGGGACCAGAAAACTATCCCTGTCCACCCAGCTGATGGGTATCTGACATAAAACAGGGGTGGTAACTGATATAGTAGGGGGGTAAAAGCTAACATGCTTTACTTTTTACAAGTTGTACCTTGGAAAACTGCTTACAGTTAGATGCTCCTTTTGAAACATGTCTTATTTACAGCAACAGAAAATATAACATTAAACTGACACACATCTGTCGTAAGAAGCATGCATGGATTCCTTGTGTAAGATCTTGCATAAAAAAAGAACCCATTATCTTTGATCAGATGTCCAGTCATCAGATGCATTATTTATATAAAAAAATAGAAACAAACAATATATAGAATGTTTGTCAAATCACAAGCATCTTAGCCATTAGAGCTTCACTTAAATACTCCTGCTGACTCAGTGCATGCTTCTCAGCTTTCATATTTAAGTCCAAATGATCTGTGCAGAACACACGTCTCAAAAGTGAAATGATTGAGAAAATATAAAAATAGCAACAAAAGCAAGCACAACTCTGAAAGACAAAGTTAAATGCACTCTTACTTTGATGTCTTGCTGGAAATCTGCATTCTTAATGTACAAACATTACTTACAGTATTTAGACAGTGTTCACTGCCATGTGTGTGTGTGTGTGAGAGAGAGAGAGATAATTGTAGATAAAAAAAAACAAAAAAAACAAGTAGAGAAAAACCCAAACATACATATCATGTTGTTTCTTTTGCTGATGTCTATCATAAGTGGACATGTCAACAGGAATGTGAAGAAAGAAGACCAGAATTTTAGTCACCTTGTGTATCAGCTCCATATCTCTCTCTCTCAAGAGGATTATAACAAAACATTAGCACTTTAACATATATTTAATCTATCTTTTCTGTAAACTCCTGCTTTCAATCATTCACATACACACTCTCTCTCTACTTTTTGCATATCTTTTGTTGGCAGATATTTTTGGTATGTTAAGACAGATGAGGTAAAAGATGAGGTGCAAGTTCTATCATAAATTCTCAGGCAGTTTTAATCAAATTCTGATTCCTTGCCTGTCCCTAGTTGGGACAATCAAGGCATTTGTATCAACAGTAACACCAGACAAAAGGTTCAAACAATAAAAGAAAAGGCATCTACTTTTCATCACCACTTCCTTCCATCTACCTCCCAATGAGGATATACGACAGCTATTCAACCTTTGATGTTGGAATGCTATATAATCTTCTTTTTGCTTAGTAAGATATTCACAGTTTCTTAATCAAAGGTTGCTAATTTGAATCCTTTTCCACCCACCACTTGTGTTTGTGTGTGCACTCCCATGAGTGTGTACGTGTTTTGGCATATGTGAGCACGTGTGCACGTGAGCGACAGAAAAATAGAAAAATAGAACAGCACAAGAAATGAAAAAGAGAGACAACTATCTATAGAATGATAAGAAAATGCTAATAAAGTAACAGTGATTCATGATGTGGTAAGAGAACTAGGCATTTGATTCTACATTTACTTTCTTCCAACATTTCAGATGATATTCTCTAAGTTGTGTAATTTAACAAATAAATAGATAAATTCCTAGCCTATATGCAGGTCATGGAGTTCTGACTTCTTGTACATTTGCTGGCAAAATGTAATGCAGCCCCCATGTCATTTCTCACAATACTTGCCTTTCGTATCCAAACAGTTATCACATACATTGCTGGCATTTAGCTGTCATCAAATTTTAATTGTTTATTTCCTTTTTTGGTTTTATTATCTGCTAACTCAAAGAAAATTAAAAGATATGTTTCACAGTGAACTGCTCCCAAAGGTGTCATAAACATTAAAAACAAACATCAATACATAAAAAAGTGCCATCTGGTAGTAAAGTCAACAACTCTTCCCGTTGTTGACTTTTTTTTTTCTTACGTCTACACAGCTGGGTTCACTCGTGGGTCATCGCACCTTTATTTATGCCTGTGAGCATGAGTGAAAAATGGATGGATGCGTTATGAATTACTGTTGAAAGATAACAGTATCATAAATGGATGACGTGAGCTAAAACATTACACTCAAAATGAGGCAACTGACAGACAAGAGACGCCACTTTGTAGATGACTGAAATTTCTGCTGCATTGTGTAAGGTGGGAGACATTTAGGAAAGGCTGTTTTCAATAAATCAAGGGATGATCTGAAAAAGATTCATTCCTCAAACAGGGTTTTGAGGCCAAAGAAAATTGTGTTGTTCAAGTGCAGGATTCCGAGGGCAAAGGCTCATGATATTCCATATGATTTCCATAGAAATGACTCATTTCTACCAAAGACTGTGCATGCAGACTTCTTAAGTGTTCAGTTGTATATATTATATATAATAGATCGACTGAGAAAACAGTGCTGACAAATACAGAAAAATGTCAGCAACAGCAAGGAGCAGCATTGTGTTAGTTAATCTTGATTCATAAACTCATTAAACAATTCATTAACTCTTGTTGGGCAGTAATGTAATGAAACTGATGATGCATGCAGCGGGATCTCAAAAGCATGCAAATAGTGCATGCAAAAGAGATAAAATAAATATATGACTTCTAGTAACAAGAATTTATATCACTCTTCTACCTTCATGAGCACAGAAAAATGTACAAACTTTAAAATTCATGATAAGTATTACCCCACAACTGAGCATTTCGATATAACTATGATATTCAATCTTGTTTTGCATATGTCTTCTTCTGAGGTATTTGACACCTGATGCTATCATCCAGAGTGATAACTGTTCACTTGATTTACGAAATTACAGAAATTAAAACAAAAAGATAATCTACATGATGGTTGCCATGAAAACCAAACTAAAACATACAGCGTTGATTCTGGCTTTAGAGGTATAGTTCCTCATATCCTGTGATGTTAATGAAAGCACTTATGAATATATTAAAGATCAAAAGAAACACACACACACTGGACCCAGTTCAAAACATTTTATATATGAAAACAATTCAAGCAAATAGACACACTGTCATAGTACCACTCAGTGCAAAACTGTCTTTGTCAATGGTATGAAATCCCAACTTGGGAGAGTTTTGTTAAATAAAAGTTAGGCCTAGGGATGCAGATAGTTGGGTGGTTAGAGTACTGGTTGACCCAGCTTTCTACCAAACACCATAAAAGGTTGGGGAAAAGGCAAAGCAGCATAAAGGAGAGAAAATGGGCATCACCTTCACAAAAATGATTGCCTCAAGAAAGGGGTTTTTATAACCTGCCTAGCTATAAGTTTCAATAAATACTCCTGACTCTGCTTGAATTACTTCTTTTCTCATGGGTGGGAGGTAGGGTTCTACAGTTCACCATCATGACACTTCAGTGCTGGCACCTTAATTTCAGGTTAATATCTGTGCAGTTAATACACAAGGGACATAACACACAGACACAGAACTAGCGTTATGCCTTGTCAACCACACAGCACCCTTAAAATAACAAATTTCTAGAAAGAAAATAAACTCCTACCTCATCGCTGTCCATTCTGTAGGAAACATTGATGTTGTGCATTAAACCTCTCATTATAAAGTAATCAGGCAAAACTAACACAACTATCATATTTACTGTATACAGCTACAGGTAACAGTAAAACTTAGTTGCCTAGGCATAGTTATGTTCATTTATTTGCTGAAAATAAACAAATAAGTAAAAAAAAAATGTCACCATCATACACTGTGAGTAAATATAATTATAAAAGTGTATCATCACAAAAAGGTGCCAACTGATTGAGCTCGTCATTAGTGGTTTGTTGCTATCTTTCTCAGATCTACTGATGTTCTCTGTGCAGTTTTTAAAAATTTACTTATCATTTATTTACTGAAGTATATTTAAATCTAAAATGGGACTAACATTGGCTTCGTCAATCATGTATTTATACAGATACCAGCCACATCAAGTATTAGCTGTACAGATATCTATAGCGCACATCAAGGATCTGTACTGACACATCAAATCAAACCAAACTTTTACCTTTTTCTGTTGCGAACCTCCATACGCCCCAAGTAACCACGGAAACCAGCCTGGATCCTGAGCGCTGCCTCTTCCTCGTTTATTGAGTAACTCCTGGTGGCATAATCTTGTGGGCTACGTTCCTGGTAAAGCCAAGAACTTGTCACACAGGTATACTGATTCAGCTTGTCATTACTATTTCATATTTCATGATAATATTTTTGCTAGCACCTTTTTCTTATTTTTTCTCTTTTCCCTTACTTTCTTCCTTCCTTAAACCAGAATTTTAATTAACAACTTGAGTTTGACTAACAAACAGGTTCACTGCAAGATGAAGAGTGAAGAACTTGCAGGTAAAACAGCTGATTGGGAATAAAGGTAGCCATGGGATCTATCTCTTCTCCTCTCCTACCACTCCCTCCCAATCATCTTTCCAATGCTTTCCCATAATTTCTGTAAACTTACCGCAGAACCTGATGGGTACCTACTTCTTCCATGTGGACTCACTGGTACAGCTGCGTAGTCAGAAGAAGTTAAATGAGAATTCCTCTTCCACAAATAAGAACAGGATTCAATGAACATGCAAAAACAAATCCCTGCCCATCAAGTGCACGTACACTAACCTTGAAGTCTTTATTGTAGTAACGGTCCTCCAGTCTGGCGCCATGGACTGCTGGGTCATGGCCAGTTTCTATTAAAAAAAAACAAAAAACCAAACAAATGACAAAATGGTGAAACGTGGTGAGACCACATGTAAAACAGATATAGCATAAAAAGAGATGTGGACAACTAGAGTCCAGAGTTATAAGGTCAGCTAGAATATTACAATATTACAGGCACATCGCAAAGATAATACAGCTTTGGGCAACTGGCACACATCCAATAGCAGTGGCCACATACCCATTTCCAAACACTCTCATCACCAGACAATCTCACTTAATAATGAAGCTAATTGTGCATGTCACAGAGAGCTTGGCGATGTCCATCTTTCAGTAAAAGCCAAATCAATATGTAACAGGGCATAGCTTGATAACTGCTTATCACAGCAGGCAAAACATCATCCTGAACTGGATCAAGGCCTGAATCCACAATGACTGTGTGCCCCACCAGCAAGATCAAGGGTAGGGAAAGCAAAAAGTGTGCAACAGAAGCCAAACCACAAAAAACTTTTCTGGTACATGGAACATTTCAACATCACATCAGTTTGACAAAAAAAGCCATCCAAAGTAACTACTAAGTACAAAGAAGTGAAATATATCATCAGGAAGGATATGAAGGTGGTTAGGGAAAACTGGACTGAAGACAAATGCTGACCACAGAGAGAGAATGATATGAGGTGCAGCAAAAAGGTATAACAACTACAGAAGACCCTCACAAAGTATGGTCATTACAAAGACGTCAATCACCGAAGACAACAATGACCTTCTCATGGAAAGTGCAGCTAAACATTTCTTCCACTACTGCATCGTAATAAAAAAAAATACTTCTGCAATGCCAGCACAATCTCTTCCAAAAATTTATTAACTTTAAAATATGCAGTTGACAAAATCATGTTCATGTCTTTTTCTTTTGGACACTGCAAATAAGCATTTGCTGCTTTCAACTGGTGTTCTACAGCTTTGTAGACCACATCAACCTGAAGGAAGGCTCCATCAGAAAACGCCAACACCTTACACACAGACTGAATGTGCAAATGGATACCGAATGAGACCAGCACTTAGGGAAGTCATGGTTAATGTCGACGATAACAGCAAAGCAGAATGGAGTACAGTGTGGGGAAGTGAACAGATTAGTAATTGTTAATTGTTCTCCCTGACAACAGCACGAACACACTCAGCATCTGGTAACAGTAAAGGGATGTTTATGTTTATGTATGTCACTGCAAGGTGATGTTGCAATGAATGTATATACATACTGTACATATGTTTGTATTTCACAGCAAGTTTAAGGTAATCACTGCATTGAAAAGAATACTATTCAATGCTTTAACTCATTAGATTCAATGATAAAGTCGTGGGATCAAGTGACAGCATGATGGCAGCCTGCCCCCACCCCACTGAAACACATCAGAATGAGGTAACCAGATTTTGCTTCAAGTAGTGTTAAATAATGGTCAGCAAAAGAGCTTCAAAATAAGGTTAAATCAAAGTAGAATGTTATAGTTCAATGCCATGCCTATACATAGTTTAATTTATAAGCAAAGGATAGGACTAGGTAGCTAGACATCATCTGGTGACTGCGAAAACTATGATATAATGGTGTCTGGAAGGTGTGGCGTGAATGTGCTAATCGAGGATTGTCAAATACATATGGAATGCCATTTTATATTTCTACTTTCTTAAATTGTGAGGTGCTCAAGTTTTACATCAACTCCCCTACTTCCTGACGTCTCCATAATTTTACTACTACTACTACAACAACAATAGCAACAACAATTTGCTCTTTAGCCGTTCTACCTTTCTTTGTACAAATTGCATGTAAAAATTCAATCTAAAAATGCCGTTTTTGTTTCGGAGCAGCAATAAAGAAAATATATTCATCTGACTGCGTGGAGTTCACGCTCTGCTTTACGTTTTTTAAGTTGTTTTTTTTCTAAAAACTAAAACTATACAGGTCTTTCTGAAGTTAGCTTCCACCAGTTCTTGTAGATCGTCTTTACAAGAGGGATGCCTGGCATCGGCAGCTGAGAGCTTGCAGAGAAAAAAACTTTTTCCAATGGAAAGAACAATGCAAGTTTTTTAAACTTCAATCAGATACTAGAAAGCTGCACGTGCATGCGAGAATGAGATAAAGAGATGTTCCTCACGTGCATATAGACAACTGTGTTTACCTGGGCATGGTCTTCTGTGTCTGTTTATGAATTCACTGATTTGTGACACCTTGTTCCCCATCGCTGGCCTCCAACAATGTTTTGGTTCCCTTTGCAGCCCTCTTTGACCTCTTAGCACTGTTTTATTTCAACGAATTTCAAAACTGGCCATATGCTGCGAATGGTTGAACACATTGCACGCCAGTCACGTGAGCTAGTCTCATTAGTCAAGGATTGTTGTGGACAGCGCAGGTAGTCACCTTTCAAAAACCAGCCATTGCTTTCCTTCACCAGTGACTGATGTCGAACCCTTCACTGGTGACTGTTGTGTAGCTATTCAGAGGTTATTAGAATCAAGTCCTTCATTTGGTGATTCAACTGGTGATGGATACTGAACCCTGGTCACCGATGTTGAACACTTTGGTGGTGATTGATACTAAAACCTTCACCGGTGACTAATGGCAACAGCTAAGTCGGCTCTTTGTTGGTGACTGGTGTCAAGCTCTTCACATGCCATCAACTTGGGGACAAATCACTGGTGATTGATGTCTATAGTCATCACTGGTAACTAGTATCAAACGTTCTATTGGTGACTGGTGTCGAACCTTTGACTGGTGACTGATCTCGAGCCCTTCACTGGCCAAGCACAAGCACCTAACGGACGTTTGGCGACAGGACCTTCACTTAATGACGTATGTCATGCTCTCCACTGCACTCCAGCTGCTGCCAAGCCAAACTTTTCCTTAAGTGTCTATAGTATATCCAAGTTATATATTCATTGATTCGGACAGAACCATTATTAAAGTCTCCAAGTCCCAGCACAACCCCATCCTTTGGGTAAGATGCGTTTATCTTCTGCGTGTCGTAGAAAAGCCTGACGACTTACTGGACGTCCTCCAAGAGCAGGGACGGAGAGTCCAAATCCACGCCTCTTTGGATCAGCCCACGTGACACGTCACGTCACGGCAGTGGTTCTTTCCCCTACTTCCTCCCGCACCGTCCCTCCAACGGCCGGACTAAGGGCAAGATTTTTTTTTTAAAGGTGTCCCCGTTGGTGCAGGTCTCGCGATTTCATCCCAGGCTTCGCTTGCTAGTTTGCAGGACGAAGACAGGCGGATCATGCGTGGTTTGCCGATGCTACCTCCCACCCCGATTGCCGGATGACTGCGGCACGTGCGTATGGCTCATGCAAAGCGCGACGTGCCTCCGCATTTTCTGTCGATCCGTCCCTCCATCCAGCCCAACGGACAGAAAGAATTTTGCGTACTCAGGCGCGTGCACGAGGCTGGCTGGTGGTGGCAGTGACAGGAGACACGACAGACAAAATCAAGAAGGGATGATGAAAAAGCACTGATAATAATAATTATAGTTAGTAGATAATTTTTGTCAGACCAAAGAGATCGTCTTTGATTTCCGTCGGAATCCTCCACCAAGTCATCGTAAGTGTCATCCACGACAAGAAAGTGTAAACTGTCTCAGCTTTTAAATACCTGGGCATCATCTTCGATAGGAGACTTCGTTGGGATACTAGCACTCAAGATGTCGTGAAGAGAAGACTCACCAGCGCTTCTTTCTTCTCCGAAAGCTAAACTCTTCCTCTCCCAGCGATTTCTTCACCTCTTTTATAAATCGCATATAGGGCTGTTTCTCTCCTTTGTCTGTTTTTACAATAGTTTGTAGGTGAAGGACAAGAGCATCTTACATCGTAGTGTTGTATCCACCTGCTCCAAAGTCATTGGGACAGCCCAGACACTTCTGAAAATCTCTGAAATTCTTCGCGACGACAGACACGTCCTGGGAGAATTTTTCCAACTCCCATCGGGCCGCGATTCTGTGTACCTGCATCAGGACCAACAGACTGAGGCTGTCCTGTAACTGTTGTTTCTGAGCGAGTTCTCAATGTTACTGTGCGCAAATGAATGCAGATGCATGAACCATGAATGCATGAATCTGATATGAATATGATGTGGCATTTTTTGTTTTGTTTTCTTATCGAGCTTTCCCTAATTGAAGTGTTATGTTATCTACAGCATCTGCTGATGCTTCATCTTCTTCATAGTTGTTTTCTTTCATGAAAACTAAAAATTGTGAAATGGGTGTGTGTGTGCGCTTGTGTTCACTGGTCTACGTGCCTTGATAACTATGATAAGTCCATAAACCCGTTTCTATTTCTACTATTTATTACTATTGATCATTGTATGTTGTTTGTGATGATGTTGTATTGAATCTCTTGGCGTTTTTTTCGCAATCCACAAATGATTTGTCAAAAGTGATTCTCTCTCCTCTTTTTCTGCTTCTCACCAGGCCTAACGGGTACACAAACTACAAAGTCGGGTGGGTTGGGAAGTAATTAATAAGTCTCACCTCAAAAAAAGGAACAAAACTATGATTAATATATTTCGGTTATTTTTTTTTTAAATCGTAAATAATAAGCCATTATTACATTATCCATACGCACCAAAAAGCCAATATGTTCCTAGCGCAAAAACAGTGAAGAAATAACAGATTCATCCGTGTTTCAATAACTACCTCATGCACTACAAGCCCCCAATCACCACACCACAATTTGTAGCTGCTAAGTGGCTATCCCACTTAACTGCCAATCAAAGCATCCCACCACACAGTTTTGTAGGTGCTAACAGCTTAACCCGCAAATTTGCTCTCTAAACCACCAACCCCCTCACAAGATGCCAACAGCAGACAATAGGTTAACTCCCTTACCACGCTATCAGCACGTGCGTCGTCCAGAAGTTACTGACGTCACGAACCCCCACTTGCAGCTCTGATTCGGTGGCGGATTTTCTCCTCCTACCCGTCCTTCCACCCTCCCACGTCCCACACACTACCCGCCCTCAACCCCGACCCTCCCGATCTGCTTTCAACCTTGCTAACGGGCCCATGCACGCGGTCAAAGCACGTGCCGCCAACACTAGCCTCTAGAAACTGGAAGCAAGCGCTCAATTTAGCAAATTGCGGCGTCCACGGTATCTATAATCGGTCAATCCCATCTCCTCAGCATTCTACCCTGGCACCATGCCCATAACGCCGGCACCTGTCTGGTCCGCGGTGGCGACGTAGACCGAAAGACCGCGCATTCATTCGTGCCACAACTCCGGTCAGCACGTGCGCTTTGCTGAACAAACTTTGTTGTGTTTGTTTCCTGTAACGCCACGTCGTCTGCTGTGATCGCCATCACACGTCTTTGCCAGTAACTGCGTGAATAGCTAAGACGTTCAGAAATGTCCAAGTCGGGTAGAAACTGGGCTCAACGGTGCACATCACTGACCACAAACTCATCGCCATAGCAAATACCTGACTTCCGGTACAGGCAGCAAGCGCCGACTTACTGGTGTTTTGAGTGATCGGGTCAATCTCGAGTTTTCTGTGCTCCTACGTGCTGTACCATCGACTTTTAAAAGAAATATATACGTTTTGTGTACAGAAGGTTCTATATTTATTTAGCCAGTTTGAAGTTACAAGGATATAGTTTTCAAAACAGTATACAGGAACGCGAACATGCAAGGTCATGACTGTTGTGATGAGCATAGTGCCACATTGAGCTTTGAAACGGTTTTGAATATAACTGGATGGAGATAACAAAACAAAAAAAAAAGCCAGTGTATACTTGCATTTAGCTTATACAAAGACTTCATGCCCCACATCACCCATATTCATTATTTAATAAGAACTTGTTTTAAATAAATGAAAAAATTATAAAATTATCATAAAATCATAAACATTGTTAGAATTATAAATGACAATGCATTTTTACCATTTAAACTGTTACAAAACATCATAATGAAAAGTATGCAATCTCAACTTTGCCCTGCCAAGTTCCAAAACAGCAACAGCTGCTCACTCCAAACACTTTTACCTCCCTACAATTTTGAAACAACTTAAAGTATAAGTATTTCTGTTACTTTGCAGCCAGTTCAGAAAACAACCTTGCATATCTTAATCAAACAATTAAGCTAAAGGAATTGTAAAAATGACAATAGGACTTCAGAAGCATGACTGTATAGATTAGCGGCATCTGAAATACTGATCAGTAAGGAGGAAGTAAACTGCAGCTGAAATGTAAACATTATAGGGAAATGCAAGTACAGTTGTTACAAATGTTTTATAAATCTAAGAATTTTCTTGTACATTAATTGAAGCGTATACCCATGTTGAATTTCTAAATCTAATTCTGTATGCAGGCAAATAATAGTACAAACTTAAGAAAATATTTTAAAGGCATGTTCATCACATCGATCCAAACAGGTACTTCCAAATTGCATTGCTTTCAGACCTAAAACTTACTCATCAATGAAGGGGTAAAATGTCAACGAAGTTAATGAAACATTACGTTGAATAGAAAAAAGCAACAACCAGTCTTTGTATTGTTATCTTTAGCATTATCTTCTATTTTCTTCACACCACTGGGAAAATTGATTATATATTGTCGCTATTTAATTCACAAAGAAGCTGCTTTTTGCTAAAACTTAATTATTGACGCCCTATTCCCCCAACAATAAATACAATAAATAACAGCCCTTGCTGGTGTTTAAATAATGCATTCTGATTTCTAAAGCTGATTTCCAGGACCAATTCTTTTTAAAGCTTTTTACCTCCCTGATGGATCTGATAGTAACCTGAAAATGTCAACACACCTTAGCACGTGAAAAAAAAAAATCTCTTTGATTAAAAGCACTTTTCTTCAAACTAATTTATCATTAATTTAGGGTACATTAACTCGCTGAGCTTCTGCTGTGTAAATACTTTAATGTCTTATAGTGTTATAAAGTTGATCATTTACTGACATTTCTTCATCAGATGCTAACATTATATCGTACTACATAATATTAATATTTTATAATTGCATCATATATAATGCAAAATAATGAAAGATTTATTTTTGATCAGATTTTAAATAAATACATTTTCTTGAAAAATCTTCAAATGTAACTAGCCTGTGTGTTGAAAAGCTTTGCACTGATCAAGTGTTTATATTTTCACTTAAAAGTATGCAACCCCCCGCCAAAAAAAAAAAAAATTGTATAAACTTACACATAAAATGGCTTGTTAGAATCATTTGTCTGTCAGTTGGTGCAACCAACTGCACAGCTCACTATTTCTACAAATGATAAGAAATGTTCAAGTACTGGTTACCTAAACACACATACGCTCTGAGCTCTTTTTGCCTGTAGTTCAAGTTTGCCTCCAAACTGGAGGAAAACTTCAGTCTAGAGATATAGATGTCTGTGGTGCGTGTGCTTCCTGAATAGTAAAAACGTTCTGTAGCAAACCTCGATCTTTACATCATACTGGAAGCATCCCTCAAAGACCCTGTGCTACTATATATATGCCCTCTCTGAACCCTTGAATATGAAACTTGGGACTGCATTTAATCTAGACGTTTAGAGATAACCATCAGTCTGTGCTGCAGCCGTACATAAACGGGCCTTGATTGATTCGGTAGTATGGAGAAGTTCGATCATGCCCAGAGACCGACCTCCTCCCCCAAGTGTCAAGTATATAATACAGTTAACTACACATGAGCGATATAAAAATATATATAATCTTCCTCAGTTGGGTTGGTCATGCACAGAGTGTCAGTGTCTTCCAGACCATAGATTCTTCTGTAGGTCTGTGCAGCAGCTTTTACAATCAGCTCATCTGTGGTGACTGGACACCACGGAGGGTATGTCATGTGACCTCAGTGCTGAGCACCTACTCAGGCCCAAAGGAGAACTATGGCAGTGTTGGCCTGCTTAGGTTCAGTTTATTTGGACAGGATCAGAGATGTGTGCCTTGCATAATGGATGAGGCTGTACTACGGATTGGGAGAAATTGGAGATGATTGCAGACGCCAGTAGGTGTGAAGGCCTTCTGTGGCGGTGCCAGCTCTGATCGGACGAACGATCACACACGTGCATTACGTCATAGGTTGCCATCAACGCGGCACGACCTACAAGACGAGCATTCTGCAGACTGGGGTGATGCTCTAGTACGCCCTGTCTTGTTATTACTGGTGTCGTTGTGTTTGATTATCAAGACACGATGAAGGATCAACACTTGACGCGGTGTTTTAGATAACTTTTTGTTTATCAGTCGTAGGGAAGATCAACATTCATTAAAATCTTTCTAATAGTTTTCTTTTCACTTTCTTTTGAAGTATCTCTGAATGTTAATCCGTTATAGAAAATAGGGTTGTTAGGATATCCTGGCTTACAACAGTCGACAACAGAACACTTCTAAATTCATGTACCTATAATCTGCCCCAAACACTGTCATGTTCTTGTGCCTAAGTTACCGTGTTTAATGGTAATGAACAAATATGTTTTCAGAGAACTTGTGATTATAGCTTTGGAGTCCGAAATGCGAATGTGATGTGGAAGAGAGTTACACTGCTTAGCTTGTGGATGAGGTACTGCGGACAACCAGCAAGAAGAGAGTTGCACGTCTAGTTTAGATAGAACAAATGAGCAGATAAGAATATTGGTAGTTGAGATGGACAGAGTATGACAAATGAAGCTGATCTTTCGGAGCTCATAGTATGCAGCACGACAAATGTGAGAAACATGTTCATCAAGAGACATGTCAGCAGACATTATTTTTGGAAGAACATGGTAGTATATTTTCAGCAATGTAGATTATGACTATTCTAGTTCTCAAAAGCATGTACCCTCATAGAACAGCTTTTGAATTTAACCACAGAGCCCTTCCAGTACTAGAACCCCCATCAAGCTAATTATTATTATTTTGAAAGATAGTTTTTAATCTTAAATAATAAATATGGAAGAGATGATGCCACTGCCAAACATACTACAAGCCACAAAACAATTTATGTTTGTTAAATCTGAAAACCTGTTGAGACCATTCTCAGAATACATTTGAAATCCCCAATGCAGAACTCACCATTATTTTTCTTAAATGTTGGATGAGTGCCTGGTGAAGATTTTGTGTGCTAGACTGGCTGAATATATACACTTAAAAAAATATTATAATTATCACAAACCTGTAACCAATGTTATAAAGCACTGTTGAGATAAAATACAGTTGTCAATATGATATTACTAACCCTTCCACACACCTCCAACCTCACCTATAAAATACTTCACTCTTTCCTACACATGTGCACAGGCAGAATCAATAGTGTAACAAACAGTTCTTATAAGTTTCATTAAGATGATGTGAGAAAAGTTTACTGTATTAGAATTAGAAGTATGAGTGCTCTGCTGTTTCCAACCGCTTGAAATGATGTAGTGATGCTTTTTGTTTAGTTTGTTGTTTTTTTTTTTGTTTTTTTTTGTTTTTTTTTTGGCAAACCAAGGGAGTTCAGTTCAGTTATGCCCTTCGCCCCTGCTGGTGCATAGGCCATCGACGACCGCCTCCAACGCCTCCTGTCCTGGGCTACCGTCACCAGCTGACCCCATCCAAATCCGGTGAGCTTGGTGTCGGCGGCGAGGTCCCGTCTCCAGGTGTTTCCACGTCAGCGACTGTCCTGGAAAGACATCTCATAAAGATCCCAAGAAGGGGGACCTCAGCCGATGCGAGAACTACAGAGGCATCACTCTTTTGTCCGTGCCTGGCAAGGTCTTCAACAGAGTCATACTGGAGAGACTGAAGGGCCCAGTGGACCAGATACTTCGAGAGCAGCAGGCAGGCTTCAGACAAGACCGATCGTGCACAGACCAGATAGCAACACTGCGGATCATCGTAGAACAGTCTATAGAGTGGAACTCGCCTCTCTACGTCAATTTCGTGGACTACGAGAAGCCATTCGACAGTGTGGACCGAGAGACGCTGTGGAAACTGCTGAGACACTATGGCATCCCGAGGAAGATCGTCAACCTGATCCGCAACTCATATGAGGGAATGACGTGCCGAGTAGTGCATGAAAGACAGCTAACAAGAAGCTTCGAGGTGAGGACAGGGGTCAGGCAAGGCTGCCTGCTTTCACCGTTGCTGTTCCTGATCGCAATCGACTGGGTGATGAAGCAAGCCACCAATGAAAGGCGAAATGGAATCCAGTGGACTCTGTGGAACCAACTAGACGACCTTGACTTTGCAGACGATCTGGCACTCCTGTCCCACAGCCACCGACAGATGCAAGAAAAGACATCAGAGATCCAGTTGGGGCTACACATCCATAAGGGCAAGACCAAGATCCTGAAGGTCAACACTGACTGCGAAGAGCCAATCAGGTTGGATGGGGAGCCGCTAGAAGAAGTCGACACCTTTACCTACCTCGGGAGTGTGGTGGACAAACAGGGAGGGACAGACGCGGATGTAAAGACAAGAATTAACAAGGCAAGAGGCGCTTTCATAAAGCTTGGAAAGGTCTGGAGCTCCGGGAGCATAGGCTACACGACAAAGATCCGTCTCTTCAACTCCAACGTCAAGTCAGTCCTACTATACGGAGCAGAAACATGGAGGACGACCAAGGGCACAACGAAGAAGATCCAAACGTTTGTCAACCAGTGCCTGCGCAGAATCCTCAGAATTCACTGGCCAGAGAGGAAAACCAAGGGAGACTACAGTGATAAATCCATAAAGTAGCAGAAATAGCTTCCCCTTAGGGTCTTTTACATTTTGCAGGGACCAAAAAATATTTATTTTCCCAACCAAAACACTAGGTCATACACACATGCATTTATAGGTGAACTTGTGTTGATAATACTTGTGGAACAATTGTTAAAAATATGACATGGTCTAAGCATCATCACTCATCAACTCTTGCTAAAGAACCAGAAAATGTTGGATTATTGTTTCTTTTATTTCACAGCAAAGTTAATAACAATGGGTGACATGGACAGGGTTAGGATTAGTTAGCATTTCTGTATCAACAATATCAGTGAGTAGAAAGACAATAGCCAATAATGAATATACAAAAATTACACAATACAAAATGCAGAGGAACATGAAGTACAAAAGAAAAGCGGATGGTATTTTGGCAGGATACCTAAAGTGACCCTTACATGATGTAGAAACAGCTGTAATCAAATGGAAACTCTGTGGTAAGAATGATTATGTGGTGAAGAGTCTTAATAACAGTGAAGATGGGCCGCAAAATGGCATTACCTTTATTTCCCAAAGTATTAGATGTTTTAATACTATATCAAGCAATACCTCCTTTATAAACAAAATTATTCAAATGTTTGATTTTAATCCATTATGTTTCAAAGACTATAGATGTAGAGTTGAAGCTAATGAGATTGCAGGAAATAATTTAGAGAACGCAAAAATGTGAAAAGGGAACAAACAACATTTTTATGTTATAGTAAAAAATACCCTATCACTTGATTAATCATAGCATACATAGTTTATGGTGGCGCCAGGCATGATGAAAACATGTAATACAGGCATATGCTAAATTATGCATTTCTACAAGTACTAAATAATGTTTAAGAGCAGCTTCCAATGTGCTTCTTTTTTTTCCATGTTGACTAGAACATTCCATCTCATGAATTAGCCCACTAATAACAAGAAAAAAAATGTATATAAATCCACACAAAAATAATTATAAAAAAAACTTTCTCAAGCACATGCAGTTGCTTCCCTTACTCCACTTACTGAAAAGAAACATTTCATCAAAGAAAAAAATTATATGGTTTCATAAAAATTAACCCACCCTATATCTGATTAATGCTGCTGCGGTCAGGTACATTTTAAGAAAAAAAAACATTCTTACAAAATCTGAGACCTAGCATCATTTCAAAATTTTATATAAAAATATGGGTTATCTCTTAATGCTTTAACCAATTTTGCATAGTATGTCAAGTCTAATGTAGCTATAGCTAAGGTGGAGACATTGCAGTTGCTTGTGACTTTCTCCTAGGACTTCCTGTATGTGTGCATGCAAAACACACTTGTACCACGTAAATGTAAATTATTCTAAGATCCACCATTTTAGGTCCCTATTTTAACTACTGCACTACAACTGGTAGACACACTTCCTCTGTTTTTTCGAATAGACACACACTCTTAAGGTTTGCTTGCAGTTTCTCAGGGAAAAATTTTCATCTAAGGTCACCTAAACATGACCTTGTCTGAAGGGAGCTCTAATGAGAAAATGATTCTAAGTGCAGGAATTACTGAAGGCATGCAAGGCTTTGGAGCAGATAAAGTTATGGCAAGCTTTAACAATTACTGTTTATTGAAGTTATAAAATGTTAACCAGTTTTACTCTAACAAAAATCTATTAAATGTTCAAAATGCTATAAGCATTTCATTGGCTACAGAACTGAGCAAGAGAAATAGTAAAGCTTAACAGTAGCACACAGTTATTATGCCTTATTAAGAGCAGTATATCCTTACATGTGTACAGAATAATAATTCTCAATTACCAGGAAGAAATTTTGTGTGGTTACAAAAAACCATTGTTATTTCCATCTACATCAAACACTGTGTATTGTGGTGCAAATAATTTGTAGGACAGCAATCTTCCTTCACATTCATTACAAACATGCATGCACACACATACACATATCTACACCTAATAAAGATATTACTAATGATTAATCAATGGACCTGCCATGCAACAACATGAAAGGCCAGTATGTGATTGAGAAGGAAAAAAAATATGATGGACAGGATCAGTTACAAATATCTGCCTCTATCACCTTTGTCAAGGTTCGGAATATTAGATATCTTGAGATTTGAAATTCACAAGGTAAACAAAGAACCTCCATAATTTTATAAAACTGTAAAATGCATTATGTTTGGGATACAGACTTCTCTTTGAACCTTCTGTGCACACCTGTGATGCTCACAAAGATGGATTTGAATGCAACTTTTTTTTTAGCATGTCACCACTTCCACTTAACACTAAATGAACTCTGCTGTGTCAATAAAATGTAATTACCAAGCAATGTACTTCTCCTTTTTTAAAAAACAAAAAACAAGCCACTCAGAAGTGGTTCTCAGAAAAATAAATGCTAACATATCCACATGACATTTTAGTGTTCAAATATTCTTGCACTATCAATTCCTAAAAGTAGCTGTCTTTCTGGAGATCACCAGCATCAACTGATGCAACACAAATCTAGAAGCAACACCACAAGATGTTGATAAAATAAGTCAAGAGATTATTACTAGAAAGGTTGTGGCCTTCTGCCCTGGAAAAATAGGGTTTGATCCTCAAGTAGTGCTGCACTGTACCGTTTCCAGACAAGAATGCACTGTTCAGAATAAAGGGAATGGCTCAGCCAAAAAAAATACATGTACAAAAGTCAAGGTCATGTGTGGGTGGCTTGTCTTTAGAATTTCACAAGAGAGGCATGGAAAAAACTTTTTTTTCTTTTCATCAACAACTAAAGCATCAAGCTCTAATTTCTAGTTTGATTTTTTAGTGTTCCACAGCAGACCCCACTTAAAAAAAAACTGAATTCACATGGGCATCCAAGAACATGTATGCTGCTATGTTACACCTAACATTTGTGACATCCTGAGCTCCCTGTGTTCCAACACCTTTCAAAGCCATTAATATCAAGGGAGGGCACAGGGATGTACAGTCTGCAAACTTTTAAAGGGTGTAAACTATCAGGTGGCTGAATCTGGTAAAAAGAATGTGCATCAGATATATTCCAATCACCTTTAAAAAAAAAAAAAACCATCCTATATGCTTCTCTGGCTAGTTCTTACTCCAAAATGTACTTGCATTTTCTTAAAGAAGATTTTCCAATCTCAAATATCCACATGATCAATAAGAAGATAGATTGCAAATAAGCACATAAATGTGTGTTAAAAATGAAAATATTCTGTATCCCTACCATCAATTTCTAAAAGGTGAAATTACAGAAGTAATGCATATATAACCACCCTCAAAATTGTGTAATTAAAAAATATTGACTGAGACAACTCATTGGCAAATGACTGTGTGCAAGCATGTGTGCACATGAATGCAACAACTGGCATTATCTCAGCAACAGTCTTCAAAATATCCATAAATGAGGCTGCTATGGCAACCAAACTTTTATGCTGGTGATTGAAACCAGCTGGATGGTCACTAGCTGCAACCAGCTAGACTTCAATTCTGAGTGACTGGCCCTTTGAAGACTTAATGCTTTTGGTGCTACTTTTATTTTTGGGGGGCAGGACATAAGCTATAATTTACAAGCTATAGGAGTAATTTCAGGGATGATCATCTGTAAATGCCATCAAATACATCAGTCAAACAAGTACATTCAAGCATACTTTTACTCCATTGCACATGCTTCTGTCCTTCCCCTCATATCTCAAGAATTTTGTATAAAGAGTTGAAAAAAGTTAAAAATAAGTGGGATATCCCTTATCCCAACATGTGGAACATATTAAGAGTGTAAGACTATATAGTGCAGACCGGTATATAGTCAAGCTACAAGCACATCAGTACAAAATACAGTATACACTGTTAAATACTCAAGGCAGAAGATTATCAAATGGTATGATACATAAACACAACGCTAAGAAGCACTGCAACAGTGTGATTTCCCATCTGCCACATACATTCTGGACAGGGCAGAGGACAAGGTTAATTGGTTGACACATTGATGTAGTGATGGAAGAAAAAGGAGAGAAAAAACCCTGAAACTTGTCAACATGAAATCCTCAAACAACCACAACGGCAACAGCAATAACTGTCTAGGCATTTTGGAGCCCACAAATCTCCATTCCTGCCTGCACTTGGCTTTGATGATTTACAGCACCTACTAAATTGGCAGCCTGGAGGTTCCTCTTTGTCATTTAAAACTATAATAGAAAAATATGGACAGATACAGGAAGTTACAGCTTTACAGGTTGACTGCTGTGTTGGCTTCATCAATGGAATAATGATGTTGGATTAATCAGCATTTTAAAACCTTCCCACTGCGTAAATTGTTTCTAACTTGCTCTTGACAGAAAGCTAGGCAGCAATAGTTTTTTTCTTGAGCATTTGGGAACTGACAGCTTGATATTAGTAGCCCCCATTACTACTCCAGCTAGGCAAATGCTATTGTAAAATACATCCCATTCCATGTCTGAATGAAAATGACACCAGTAAAAGCCATTCATTAAGGTGCTGCAATTTCAAACCACCTGTGCACTCTTTTAGAAATTACACCAGCTACAGTACCCACATTCTTTTAACAGACCACACAGAGGGCGCCAACTCAGGGTGGTCAGATCAAACTATTTTGCTTTGCCCTCAACTTTATGCACAATATAGCCTGCATATAAAAATAAAAACCGTCTCCACAAAACTCATTAGTTTTGTTGTCTTTAACCTGCAATCATCACTGCATGGTGTCGATGTTTCTGGGGTTGTTGTTCTGCAAAACTTTACTCATTCTTTGGCCACTACTGGCATTGGATAATGAGAAACAAATGGTGATAAGTAAAAAGGCTAACTTTACTGGACATTCCCGGTATCAAAGAACCAACCACTTAGTGCATGAAAACACAAATACTCTCCCCTAAGAAAGGAACATTTTGACTTGTCATTTAGACAAGCAAAAACCATGTACATTTCAAGACCTATAATACTTTGAAGACAGCTAGGATCCTCACTTCTTTAGCTCCATAATCCAAAGATGTTTCACAGTATCTCTGAAGGTAATCCACATGACCTGTCACACTTTATTTAGTCCCTGCTTCTTTGATCAAGTGCCACACAGTCTGCTCTTAGAAGTATTTGGATTTTTTTTTTGTTTTGAATGGTTGGCAACAAAATGGTCCATATCTGCTGCTTTCAGAATACTAACATTTTTGACAGCACAGGGATCAAGATGGTGCAGTACAGTACTGGAGAGAGAGTGAGCGTATGAGGGAGGGGGAGTAATTTCACATATGTACAAAATGGTCACACATCCTTGCGCTCTTTCTTTCACTGGTCAGTCGTGCTCATCATCTTTCATATCAATGCTTCTGTTTGTTTTTGAGAGTCTACTTCTGAAACTTCTTCATTTCCGTTGGCTACCAAAGGTGCTGCTGGGGCTTCTTGGATGGTTATTTTGTCAGCAGTGGACTTGGGATCCACACCGGATAGGGGTTCTAAGGGACTAAGTGGGGACAAGGGTGAAGGCACAATGTCGGCTGGAGGAGACTGGGCGATGGGTGGAGGCAGAGCTGAGAGATCATCAATGACATCTATCAGGTTGTCTTCTGAGCCTGCTACAGCTTGATTGGAAGACGCTTCATCGCTTGGAGAGGCAGCTGAAGATGACAGAGGGGAAGGCAAGTCAACCTGGCTGTTGTCATTATCATCTGAAGGAGAACTGCCCAGGCCGTTCTCAGTCACCAATCGTATGGCTTCCTGCACAGCTTGGTTTGTGACCTCAGCTGCCACCCGTTGCAGCATCTCTTCATCTGGTGTGGCAGGAGGCGGTATGGCATCTGGAAGAAATTCTTCTTCATTGGCTGAGAAGTCTTCAGGAGGAGGAGGCAAGAAACCTTCGTCTGAAAAGGGAGGCAAGCTGTTCTCATCAGGTGTTACCTCTCCTCCTTGTAAAGAGCACTTGCGCACGCATGTCTCTCTCATGAATGGCAGCATGGTTTCCTCACCACGTTCCACAGCCGTCACATGAGCGGAGAGTCTGTTGTTTTCGCTGCTTGGAACAAAGAGTCCTGGAGCTGACTGCAACCCCTCCGAAGCAGCGCTGCTATTCTTTTCAACTACATCTTCCACATACTGTCCCACACTACTGTCCTCTTGGCTGGCAGCTGCCTCATCGCCTTGAGGCACAGAGTCACCTTCAACCTTGGTGCCAATAGCTTCCTGAACTTTTTCAGCTACTGACTGCATGCCTGCCTGTATGGCCTGCTGAACCAAAGCACTACCAGCCTCAAGCAGACTCTCAGACACAGCAGGCTTACTGTCTTCCTCTTGGCCAATATCAACGTCTTGTGCATCCGTCTCCAATGAAGGTTCAGCTACGTCAGCCTCCATACTGGCTGCCACAGCTTCAGCAGAGCTGGCCACCTCATCTGCAGCTTGAGAAATGTCAGATACCTGCTGTGCAGCTTTAGATGCCTCAGCATTGGCTGAATCCAAGCTCTCTTCTGCTTTGTTAATTGTTTCTTGTAATGCAGCTCCAGTTTTGCTGTTCACCTCTTCAGCAGTATCTGTGACCAATGTCTGGGCAGTCTGTGCCTCCTCTGCTGCAGCTGCTTCTACTGCACTTGCAACCTCTTGCACTTCCCGTACCTCTGCATCTGCAGCATTGCTGACGTCATCAGCCGTGGCCTGGGCAGCTTCCTGTACAGCAGATGCCAGCTGAGATGCCACCTGCTCTGTTTCCTTGACTTGATCCGAGACAGACTCTGTCATCCCCTGTGCTGTATCAACAGCTTCTGTGGAGGCCTCCTCCACTTTGCTGGCAGCTTCACCAGCAGCAGAGTCCACAGTCTCCCTAGCTGATGAGACTGAATCCTGTGCTGCCTGCACCTGTTCAGATGCATGAACTTGGACATCATCTGCTGCAGAAGCCACTTGCTCCTGCACAGCAACAACAGTCTTGCTGACCTCCTCTTTCACTTCACTGGCTGCAGACTCTGCAACAGCCTGAGTAGACTGGACTGCTTCTGTTATCTGTGTCTGCACAGTGTCAGAAGCAGCCTTAGCCGATTCCTCTGCTGATGTTACTGATTCAGCAATGGCAGACTGTGCTGCAGTGGCTGCGCTCTCTGCAGAAAGGACAGTGGAATCCACAGCATCTTCAGCTGACTGTTTGGCAGCTTCAACTTCAGCAACAACTTCTTGCTTTACCTTTTCTGCTTCTTGCACCACTGACTGCACGGTTTCTTTGGCTGCTTCTGCCAAAGCGCTTGCAGCTGCCACTGCTTCATCCTTCTTCTTCTGAGCCTCACTTTCCACCAAATTTTTGGTTTCGTCGGCAGCCTCTTGTGCACTGGCTGCTATGTCAGCAGCAGCCACAGCTGTGGAGCTGGTAGCTACCTTGGCTTCCTCCTCTGTCTTCCTAGCAGCTTCTTCAGCAGCATGTTTCCTGGCCAGAGCCTTAGCCTCTGCCTCCTTGGCAATCTCTTTGGCCCGATCTTTGACAATGCGCATGCCATCAGGGGCCTTCCCTTTTCCCTCCTCCACAGCATTGGCCACAGTATCTGTTGCCCCAGCATCTTTGACCTCAACATTAACACCATCGATGCCTACTGAAGCATCTACCAGTGGGACAGTTTCCTCCTGTTTTTCCCCAGGCTTGTCTTTCTCCTCTAGTTTGGCTTCTTTCTTGGCTTGTTTGCCCGCACAGAAGTTTCCCATGGCTGAAGTTTAATCAGCTTGCTGACGCTTGCTTTGGTTTGTCAGTTTTCAGCAAAAGCAACCTTTCTCTGTCCTCCTTTGATCCCTGAAAAAAGAAGAAAAAGGATTAGTACAGTAAAATATTACCTTATAAAGAGCTGTAACACAAGTCTTGCAGACAAGAAACCAAGCTAGGTTGAGCATCTTACAATGCCATTAAATTTTTCAATCCCCGAAAAGAACTCATCAACTATGGGACACAACAAATTTATTTTCTTGGGAACATTGGTTTTCACCTCATCCATGGCTTACTGTAATTAGTAGCACAGACTATGGGACAAAGTCTCAATTCGGGCCAGACGACTGGAGACTGCATATTATCCTACTCTCCAGCCTTGACACTTTGATCAATGCAAATGCCATTATCAACTTAAAGAGACCGACGCTTATCTACACAGGTGAGTACACACTTTCAGTTTCTGCAGGGGAGTGCATAAATCAACTTTACTAATCAAGTGTGCATATACTTCAAACCCATCTGCATACTTCCAAATGTAGATGGTGCTGATGACTTAAAGTTTTAGAGCATGACTTAACTGGTGACAGAGGTCTGAGTGACCCAAGTAGAGCTATCAGACTGCCAGGTTGCAAGATAAAATCATTCTTTAAATCAAGTTTAATGTTTGTCAATTCTTTTGTGCATGGGGATGTGCTGAAATGTTTCTGATAATATAAAAGGTGTTTTTAGTTTTTCAGGCTTTTTGATTCATCAAAAGATACTGTGTAATCAGGTGTTTTTCCTCTACTGTCCTAGAATGTTAACATGATTGTAGCCAACAGAAAACAAGGAGAGAAACTACAGACCAGAACCAATAAACCCACTGTTCTTGTTGCAAGAAATACTGATATTTCACGGAAGTGACCAAAAATTACTTTGAGACCAAAAAAAAAAACTTCACACAACAAAGAACACTCTGTTTTATTTAAGTAAACAGGAAAGTTCAGGAAAAATCTCAGTCAGTAACAAAACTAGTCTTGTGTGCTTGCAGCACATCTGCTAGGGTACAAGTCTACACTGTACCGAGAAACAAGGAAAAGCTTCCTGTAAATTATGAAGGCCTCCATCAACTAAAGCCCACTACAGCCACCTTATCTACAGTGAGGCTCCCTCTCAATACAATTTCTCTATTCTCATCCCAATCTTCTTTCTATTTACTTACTAAAACTTGCTGCTTCCAAACAACACTTTGCCAATTTTTATTCCCCTTCCCCTGCCTCAGTACAAAGAAGGTACTCAAAAAAAAAAAAAAAAAACCCAACCAAAAAACCCCACAAAAAACTGAGACTGCAAAAGCTCAGGTATGCCATAATTACTGAGACACCTTTGTGAGCTGCACCTTTGCTTATGACTGCAGGCAATTCTTGGCATCAGTGCAAAAGAAAAAAAAAATGCAAACATGAGCATTTACAGTCACTGTCCTACAGGTCTACCTTGAAATCTCCTAGATATGATTACAGCTAAACAAAGTATTCCTGGAACGAATAGCACTTTTATGAGTTCTAGATTGTAAAGCATTTCTAGAAAACTATTTCTTTGTCTAACTACAAGAATGTTCAAGAACATATTACAAAAATAGAGAAATAAATATTATCACTGTATCACACCATAGTTATCAACGAGTGGATTTGCCAATGCATCCCAGGCTTTTAAATATATGCATGAGGCTTGTCTCGGATGGCAGCATCTGCTTTATGTACACGTCAGCCACCAACCTCATGACTATGGATTCCAAAAGGTTTGGCACAACCCCCACCACATCTCAGTGCACTAACAGAAAAGGCCTTTAACAATATCAGCACACTGTGCCAAAAAAAAAAATATATATATATCATCACATACCAGTCTCTGAGCCCATTCACTACAACCCTGGTTCAGTTAATGTCTTCTTACTAACACTGTCCCTCATCCGTGTCTCTGGAGACCTTACAGCACATTAGCCAAAGCTTATACTCCCATTTGGCACCATTTTCTTCTGAAAATCTTTCCAATGGTCCAGAATGAAAAAAAAAAAAAAAACCAACTTTACCCTCAGGGTTCACAATAGTAACATTTTCACAGACCAGTTGTCGTAAGAAAAGGTGTTGTGTCTTTAATGAGAACAAGGTCAGGTTAGCATTAGAATGTCGAGCTATTACAGCAAGCTTTGCTTGAGTACAGACCAGTCTGTAATGATTAACATCATGCTGATGCTGAAAAAGGTGAATACAGCAAAATGCTGTGACAGGACAATCATTTTTTTTTTTTTTTTTTTTGTAGCAGCTGGGGGAAAATTTTTTTACCTATAATCCTTAAAAACAGAAAGGCTACTTCTGGAAATGGGTAGGAAATAATATTATCATCGACTCCTTCTTAACATCTGTATAAGCAATTAAACAAGACTGTTCTCTTGTCTGTCTGTCTTGTTTACACATACCATCTACAATAGTCTCAGGAACTTGTACACTCTGGAATCTGCACCAGTAAATGGGAGGTAAGGGGTGAGGGCCATGGGCAACAAAGGAAGGGTTACAGCCCCTGTGTCATTCTAGCGCCAGACACTGAGCTTCCCTGAGTGCAACAGCGCCATGCAGCACTATATGTGTGCAACGATATATGCAAGTTTATCAGTCCAAGACACACATTCCCCTTTACCTATATCTTTTGCACACAAATGGGTTGCTGTGAAGGCTTCATCAGCATTCGGGTACGTCATTACTGACAGTTACTTGGTCAGGTGCCAGCCCTTACCTCATCTAGGCGCCCACAGGATGCTCCTCTCTAACTATGCAAAACCTTGAGGCAATGTGAGGAGAATGCCCTACTTCCTACACAGTAGTTTCAACAGTTCCCAAGGTACAAGTGAAAAAGAGTACCAGAGACACATTGTCCCTTTAAACAGCTCTGTCAGCATCCCAGCAACAGCTGCCAGCTGCCTAAAATTTGCTGCAATGTGGAGAATGTGGGAAGCTAGTGAAAGGGAGACTATACACGGAAAAGTAAGCATGGAGATGAAATCTGGGTCTGGAAAAAGGGGAGAGGCCTTGGCCAGACCTGAGAAGGGGAAAGGGTAAGAGAAAGAAGCCTGGGTCAAACAGTGTGCTTCTACAAAATTCCATCTGCCAGAACCCTAAATCTTATCACTCTGCAAATGCTACTTTCCCTTCACACTAGCCTAGTTTTCTTCAGCAACTTATACATTACACCCAGGAGATTCCTCCATCCACTTTTGGTTTTTTTACTCTTTAAAGATGCCTGTGACATTTACACACATTTCCACTTTTGTTCAACACCGTCGGTTTCATTTGTGCAGAATGCTGACTTTTTTTTTTAATAAAAAGAATAGAAGTTACAAGTGCTGGCTGACACTGCGCTGCACCGCATCTTCTGTCTGCTTCAAATGATCCGCTTATAACGTCTAACAAAGGGCAAACGACAAGTAGGTCTGACATTTTCTCAGCCCTCCATACCGATTTTTAAAAGCCGTTAAGGTTTTTATCGTCTTGGTCAACTTTGCTTGACATCGCCTTTGTGAGGAGGAGAAGAAGGGAAAGGTCTCATATCATGGTGCACACTCCTACAGCTTCACCAAACATTACCATCATTTCAAACTGGCGGTCCCAACATTACATGCACGCCCTTCTGGCATCTAGTCGCGGCACAGTTCGATAATAGGGCTCTCTTTCCAGGGATGAGTGAGGAAGGCAGGTCAAACGCATGCAATGTTAACAGCAACGCAACACTTGGGACACGACCAGCGACCGTACCGACATCACAAACTCGCTTCTGTCAAGCGATCCTGCATGCGATGGCTTTCAAGTGCCTGAACAGGTAAAAAGTCAATGGCGTGTGTACTGGATTCCCTTCCTAACTCTTCTTTCAATCCAAACCGGAAAAATGTTTTTCGTCTAAGCATGCCATCGGGAAACTGAAACTATACCACAATCCAAACACAGGCGACTTTTGAAATACGATGTGTATTAGAAGCTGGTGCGGCAATGAGAGGTCATATGAAGGCCTTGACACAATCGGGCGTAGCTGTACAAACTCAACACCCACACACCCCGCCCACTACTCAGAAACGTTCGTCAAGTTTGAACAAGCTGCAGGTAGCCAGAGTTAGGGTTCAATCCACAAACCATCCTTTTCGGCACCCAAGTTCTAAATGATCTACACAGAGGTGTAAAGTGGAGGTACCTTGTGTCTCTGTCCGTTGTAACACAATGTTCCGTCTTGAGCAAGAGGACCAAGGCGTCTTTCTCCGAACGCAGTTCAAACCCGCGGTCTCCCCGTCTCGTGCGCTCAGCGTTACGAAGTGCACATACTGCACGTGCCCGGCTGCAGCTCCACGCGCGAACGCCTTATCGTTCCAGGTTTCTGTTTTCTTCATTACCGTTCGCACCTCCACACATACACATCCAACGAGAAACGAATAAGAGAAAGAAAACCATTCGTCTGCTGCCTCCCTCCTTTCTCTCTCTCACCACCCGCCCACCTCTTCTCCGGATATTTTCTCCCAAAGCTCCGTAGCCTCAACCCCCATTAAGTGGATCAATAACGAACCTATTTGGCGGAAGGCGACGCGCCAATGTTGTGGCATAGTCCTTTGTGATGGCCCTTACTGCACATGCCCAACAAGCTGCTGTATCAGGTAGCGGCAGCGGCGCTGCGCCGCACCTCGTAGACGGATGGACCGCTACCGTGTTGCTGTCAACTTAACGCTCGCAGCCATTCTACGGCAGCCCTTTCGTGTTTCCCCCCGGACGAATAAGACGGCGTGCGCGAGGGAAGATGATTAGAAACAGACCCGTGCAATAGAGAGAAATGGTTCTGGGGAACACAGGGCAGTGGAAGTCAGAGATCAGCGAGTAGCCAGATTTGACTAGGGAAAACAGTTGACAGCGAGTGGGGCCCATGAGCACAGAGAAAGTGTTTTGACAAAGGGAGAAAAAGGATGGAAGACAAGGGCGGGTGGAAAGCGAGAAATGGTTCTTGGGAGGGAGGGGGGCCGGTGAGAGGACAGAGCTGGGACGGGGTGACATGCCAATCAGCGAATTTACTCTGCTCCGTTCTTTGCTCTGCTTACACTACCCTTTCACAGACCTGTGCACGAAGGCGTCCTGTTCCAAGAGAAGTGCACATCCTCAATGCTTCTCACTAAACTCATCGCAATTGTCACGTGTGTCAGCACAGTCTTGCGAGAGAGTTCACATACTTTTTCCTCGCCGCGAAACTTTTACTAAACGTGAACGAAAGAACCGGGAGAACGGTATAGCGAGCTAAAACCATCAGGGAAGACGTTAATGCACGTGCCGAAAAGACTATACGTGCTCAGCACATGCAGCGAGGCGGGGTGTTCACTGTTCAAACAATCATCAGACCAATAGCAGCAGCACGTGCACGTGCGCCGATCGTCGGGCAAAACAATTTTCCCGCCATAACTTTCAGCAACTCGATCAGCTGACAGACAGCTGACCCCATAAAGGGTGGGGGGGGGGAATTGTTCTTTTACGCCGTGCCAGCAACTAAAGCTATATTACGGCAAGCAGCCAGCCCTGTAAACAGATGCCACGTGCAGAGAAAGAACAGCGTGCCCGAGACGAGAAATGAACTCTGGGCAGCCAACCTTCACTGTATTGGTGACAGGCGCTAACCGTTACGCCACCGGGCCGCTCGACCCCATAAAGGGACGGGGGAGGGAGGAGCGAGGCAGTGGTCACCCCCAAGGTCCCTTTGGGGCAATATCTTTCATTTCGTTTTGCTGATTACGCGAGGAACTGAGGGAAAAACAAATCGGAAAGGTTGAAAGGTTAGCGGCGATTCTCCTAATGACTCCAGTGCCATCTACCGTCGTAGGTTAGCTTCCGAAAACACGTCCAACGACATAAGACGGAACTAGCGTGCAAGACTGTGCGTGTGTGAGTGTATGAGAAATAAAAATAAAGCTACATACGACGATAAAGAGCCAACTCACAACTCCCCCTCCCTACCCTTGCCACCGTTACGAGTGACGTCACCAATTCGATTCCTCAGCCACACACAATACCAATACACAAAGGCGGTTTACGGCTGTAGCCTGTCGCTGCCTCCCCGGATCAATACTATCCTCCCCGGACCCGAGACACAATGCGAGCCCACACGTTGCATGGTGGGGGAGAGCGGAGGATAGGAAGCCACGACTCGTTAACATCGAGAAGGGTAGGAGAGACTAACATTTGGTTGTTTTAAATAGGAGGGGGTAGTAGTTCCAGTGAATTGACCAAGTGACTTTGTGGGTAGGAGGGAGAGAAATCTCGAGGCTCTTGTCGCTGATGTTGTGATCATCGACCGTAGCTATTTTACGACCAGAGAGTGAGAAAACATGAATTCGTGACCCGAAAACCTGTTGCCATGGATAAAAACGCAATTATCATCGAGATACAGGTGCTCGAAATATCTCACATTTGATGACATTATATGTCTCTCGTCTTCGCGCTAGCTGACAGCTGTTTCAATATTTTTTTTTTCCTGTAAATGAAACTTTCATTATACTTTTAACTTCAAGTAGTTTCGTTACATCCACGTTACCGAAGAAAGCGTACATAAGGTAATATTCTTCGCATTTTCTAACAATTTTCTGCACAATTCACAACAGTCAAGATGGTAGCGATCAAATGTCGAGTTAATTGCTTTGCTGCTCTAATTCCAGGCAGGCTTCTTAAAACTCGGTCTGTGATGGGATATTGTTCGCGTTGACACCACCAATACACTGTGACATAGAATTATTCTGGGTACTGTTGACACTGGGTATAAAACACCGCCACACCATTACTGCGTATTTTTATGTTTCTCTCTCGTAGCAACGTATAGAACATTATCTATTGAAGGGTAAGGGAGAAGAACTTGCCCTTCTACAATATAACCCCATGATGCATATCGCTCTCACAAAAGGACTTCTTTTTGTCACTGCTCTCCTAATTGTTAGATGTAAACATTACACATATTACACTAAGTACAGTGAACAATAAACCGCCTCACCTAGTGACTTCCTGACGAGGGCTCACTGTGTCGTGCACTGCACTGTTATGGCCTTCCTAAAGCCGAAGGACAACCTGCTGTTGCGCGATTCGCGTGTGTGTTCTACAGCAAATAAAGTGCAAAAAATCTCCGCATCGATTCCCCGGCCATAACTCCCGAACAAAGCCAGGAGTTTGTATTCCAAGTTTACAGTTTTTTAATCCCTTTATTTTTATTGAAAGGAATGGCACCTGGGTGGGAACCAAAACGGAAACTGGAGCTTTGTGTGGCTGGCCTCTGTCTGTGCACTGCTAGCGCGGCGGCGAGCGGAAACGTCCTGGCCACAATGGGCTGCTAAGTGGAAGGAAGAAAAACAACATAAACACAGCGCTGGACATGGCCAGCACGTGCTGGCTGCAAAAAGGCCCTCTAGTGTGCCCTCTGTTTGCCCAGTATGCATTCTCAGTAATGCACACCCACCCACAATCTTTCTCTGGGAGGGTCACGTTAGGGGTGTTGCCGAGGGTCGTGTAACTTCGTAAAGATGATTTACATGCGTACGAAAGAGAGAGCATTTCTGTGTTCAAATCTATTTATATAAAGGTGAATATGTTTATGTATAGGCTTAGACTTATGCTTGTAGTGTGTTGTAGGCAGTTCAAGTTCGCTTAAATTTCAAAATAATTGTGTCAATGCTGTCAAACCAAATTACATGACCTAAATAAATCGCACTGAATGGATTGCCACTTCCCATGTGATGAAGCCAACGCACTTTAAGATATAAAATGTCATGTGTCTCTTTCTCTCACAAACACTTTCACGCACGCACGCACACAGCCTGAAGGTTGCTCGTACAACCCCAAAGAATCTAAAGCCTCTCTCTGGCAATGTAGCTGAAAGGGCCGGCCTTTCACTACTCAGGTCAACATCCCCAGCAGTTTCCCGGCTACAGAATGCCACTGGCACGGCTTCATCGGCAGGAGAAGGGGAGTGACTTTCATCTTCAGGAATAGACTCGTCAAGTCATACATCATCACGGGGAGTCGCGCTGTCTACAGTTGTTTCTTCTTTGCGTCTGAATCCGGGAACTATCGAGTACGAAAACGCTCTCTGAAACGTTTTATATGAGCCAGGTAATGGGGATCCTCCCCGCTCCAACCTCCTGTTTGGGAAGGTGAGGTGAGGGAGGGGTGGAAAAAGAAAAAAAAAACCGCGCAAAACGGAACACTGCAGGAAGAAAAGATAAATGAATGTCCACAACAGCGGAAAGGATAAGGCGATAGCAGTTCAGCATGTCCAAGGTTCGAAGTCTCTTGTGGTGCAAGGCTATGGCAGGTCTGAGGGAGATGCTGGCGGTGATGTATTGGCTAACATGACAGCACGTGCTTTCACGTAGCGGCTTATTTGCACCACGGGGAGTACGGGCTAATGAGTCCAACCCAATCACTTGAATAGGTGTCAGGTCACATCACAGACAGGTACGTGTGCCCCGAGACGGGATGTGAACCTCGTACTTTACGATAGTCACGGCAGGGTTGACGTGCGAGTCGTTTTATCAACCTGCCCCCTTCCCAGTGACTCTTGTGCGATCCTTCGCTCACAGGTTAACGGCGCTGCGTGCTCACTCTCCTCCACAGAGGCTCACTCGTGCGTCACCTACAGGTCAAACGCCTCTCGTCCTGCTCATGGCACCTGATGTTTTGACAAGTCGTCGTAGCGTCACATTTCTGCCTGCAGCAAACAGCGGCAGTCGTCGGCGACGCCATGTTCAACGGCTTCTTTATTGACTAGTCCCTGTTGGCTGCAGCCGCTACATATTGAGTCAATGCTGATAATCTTCAACTTATGTCTCACCTACACCTTCTCGTGCAGTGCCTCCATCGGCACCTATAGGGCTGAGAAATTACCTGCGCGACGACACGTCGCCGAGATGTAGTGTAAGTCGATGGGAGGAGACGAACGGAGGGGTAGAAGGTGACAGGAGTCGGGTAGTTGGACAGAATTAGCTGCGTCCACATCGGCTGCTCGAGGTCTGCTGCTTCGCGCAACTTTTAGGTGTCTAGGTTGAATCAGACAAGATCAACAGCTTGTTTACTTGGATGTTCAGTGGAACCAGAACGAGGCTTGTTCCCTCGGATGTTCAATGAAACAACAAGACGACCAGCATGTTCACTGGGATGTTCAGTGAACGAGAAAGATGATTACACAGCAGTCCTTATAGACAAACTTGAGTACTGGCATGTTCTGGACTAACGACCACAGAGACCTGTCCACTGTCGAGGATGTGCGAAAAGCATCTTGCTCTTCTCGAGGGTACCGACGGGAACAAACTCAAGCTACGGGGTAAGGCCATACTACGATCATCACCACGCCACAAAAGAACAGAAAACACATCTTGAAGACATTCACCGCCTGTCTCCTCTCCACAACCTTCTGGAGCAGTTAAAAAGTTACGAGCAGAGCCATTTAAAACAGACCAGCAGCCGCTGCGCTGAAATGAATCGCTGTCCAACAGCCAGGCTCGACTGTTTAAAGGGTGGCATCGATCGGCCAATAACACGATGCATGTCCTATAAAGCCAATTACGGCCGGCAAATAAAATGCTCATGCATGTCCTTCACAGCTTGTTGCAGTTGCAGGATCTAGTTTTCTCGTCCATAATATTTGTGAAACGCAGAAATGGTCTTTTCTTCCTCCTCCCCACCTTAATCGCGTTTGTTTTGTTTTTTTTTTCTAAAATTCAATAGTCATCAAATTTATTTTTTCACAGGGCCATGTTTCATTTGCGTCTCTCTCTCTCTCTGTGATCTAAGTAATGACTGTGTGTGCTTGTATTACCAGTATGAGTCGTGCTTGATGAACACTGCGTGGACGTTTTTCTCTCGCGGGAGAAAAGGCTAGAGACGGGGAAATCTGCAACATCCATCTTCTTCTGTGTGCGCGTAGCCAGCCTCCGGAGGGGAACAGCCCCCTTCCAGAGCTCCTTCCCGCTCGTCCACACGCATCGTCATCCTCTAGCATCTGAGCCAAAACCACAGCCTCATGTTTTGTAAACTTTCCCTTCTCGTAGAAACAAAACAGACTTACAGGAAGAAAGACATTGCTTTTTTTTCAAGAGCTCAGCCTTAGTAGCGGCTGGTCATCAGCACGACGACCAGCTGCGGACAATTGAAAAGCACGTGGCACTGAAAGGTGTGGAGCCACGTGACACATATGTGACAGCTGTCGCACGGGGGACACGCCTTGACCAGGTGGGCTGGTCCCGAGTTAGGTGCTTCATAATGCGGCGGTGGGAACATGTGTGGGGGTAGGGAGGAGAGAGAAGGAAAGGAAATGATAGAGCAGAAGGCAGCCTGGCGAACATCGACATGGGAGGGGGGGGGGGAAATTGGTGTTTTACGCCGTGTCAGCAGCTAAGGCTATATTACGGCAAGCAGCCAGCCCTGTAAACAGATGCCACGTGCAGAGAAAGATCAGCGTGCCCGAGATGAGAAATGAACTCAGGGCAGCCAACCTTCACTGTATTGGTGACAGGCGCTAACAGCGCTAACCGTTGCGCCACCGGACCGCTCTGAATCGACATGGGAGAGATGGACATGCAGATCGCGGGAAAGATAGAAGAGGAAAAGAAATGGGGTGTTTGTGTGGGTGTGAGAGAGAGAGGGGGGGATGTGGCTGAGCCTAAACCAGTAAATGAGAACTTTCGCACCTCCGTTAATATGACAGCTCGTGCATAAATGGGGAATAATTCTTTGATCTAGGTTTGATATGGAAAGCCAGAAAGTCATGCACCCAAGCATAATAAACATTTGCACTGCATGATGACAGCTTACAATAATCACACAGGTGAGTGGAGAGAGTGGAAAGAGACGAGAGAGGAGGGATAGAGATGGCGGAATGTCCGAAATGTTTCATCGGCACAAATTGTAAACTAAAGAACATCTATGCACAGTGAACTCTTGTCCTCACAACCTTCAATTAGACCAGAGGAGCTTGAAAACAGACATTTTTTCGACGTTTGCCGTTACAGACGACCTCTTCAGTCCTCAATGCTTCCACCCCACCCCCCACTCAATCTGTTTCATCGTAGTCAGACCTAAGACACGCGGTCGATAAAGTACACAGCCTTAAAGACAGTCTACTCTTCCTGCCCCTGCGAGGAGAAAGCAATGTTTCCTGTACCTGACAACTGCAATGTAGGTAGACGAGTACCACTACGGGGATAGGGTGGGGCGAAATGAAATGAGGTGGAGGGTGGGGTTGAGAGAAGCACTGGTGCAAAAGCAAAGGGGAAAGGTTTTGTGTGCTCTAACCTTGAGGCAAGTCGGCACAGACAGGCACCAGCAGACCGACCGACTGGCTGACTGGCAGGAACTGACATGGAGAATCTCTCGCTCCCTCCCATCCACCTCAGCCGCACAATGTTCGTCGCTATTTCGGCTCTGTTGCTTGGCAACCCGCACACTCGACTCTCGCTCTCGTCTCCCCCGCCCCCACTCCTTCCAGCACAAGAAGCCCGGTGCCTATCGGCTTTCATCGCAAAGCCTCCACCCGCTCCCTTCATCGTCTGCTCCACCTGTGCACCAAGTCGGGCCGTCGGTGATGCCAGGCTTTCTCTCGTCCACTTTTATTTAAAACTTTCCCTCTTTCTGGCGCTGCGCCCTTCATGAGTCACGTGACCCGCTATCGCCAGCTGCTAACGTCCATCGGAGTTCCGGGGGAAGGGGGAAGATGAGCTGTGCTATTTTTGGTTCGACCAAATCCATTATAACACGTCTCAAGTCCAGTCAGCCAGTCCAGGTCCTTGCTAGAAAGATGGCACCTTGCACTTCAGCAAGTTATTGTCTCACGCATGATGAAGCAGCACGTCCACATAAGACAAACATGTCCGATATTAGAAAAACACGTGCGTCCGAGAGAAAATGAAACAAGGAAATGAAACGCAGAAAAAAAGGGGAGTGAAGTGCTCTTCTCTCGATGGTCGAAGCGTCGGACTGTGAAAGTCTGTCAAAATCTTCGATCAGGCGCAACCGTCTCAAGAACACGGCAAAAGTCGAAATATCAAGAGCATTCCACCTCACACCCCATCCTCTGTCTCCCTATTTGAGTGCAGGCTATGTTTACCTCCCGTTATAATCTACCACCCACACTTCTCAAAGGCTGGTATTGTTTGCCCAACGCCCATCACCCACTGTTCAGCCAGACGTCGATTGGCAAGTCTGTAAGGTGCTGTTGCCAAGCTCGCCTTACTAAGCGCCGAGATCCCCCGACTTCCGTCGCCGTGTAAACTGCACGGGCCTGGGCCAGCGAGTGAAAGGGGTGTGTCGCTGGGTAGGTGGAAGTACAGCAGGAATAAATAAACTCCTACCTCCATTCCTCAGTGTATACTATCAACCTCCAATAGTGTTTATTCACGCTCGTATCTTTTAAGCTGCTGAAGGCTTTTCCTCCTTTGAGCGGAGTCCAACACCACCTGATCTCACCTGCACCACCATTGCCGGTCGTTAACTCATGGAGGCTGCAGCTGCTGCAAGTCCCTCCCGTGTGACCTTGCCAACCACAGGCACGGCTGTGCACCTTGCCCCGACAAACCCGAGACCCAGACGGCGGCGACCTGCGTCTCCGCTGTCCTGACGACAGGAAATGATGACCTCACAGGGTCACGGGGGAGAGATCAAGTCGAGAGGACTCCTAACGCACACACTAAGCTCTGACCTTCTACACAAGCAAGCACGCAGGGAAGGAAAACGTAGGATTATCCCCGATCGTCTAGTGAAAGCTCCAACAATAACATTAAAAAACCCAAGGTTTAGGAGAAAATGGCGGGCCCCTTTTCACGGTAACCTTCAATAGAATGAACTTTCAATAACGCGAGAGGTTAGACAGTTTTACGAGTTCGTTGGCCCCTTAATATGGGAAAAGGTGGGTTACACGTGGGGGTTTATGAGAACTTATCACTTCCCGACACAGAGAATGAGGGCGGACAATTTTAGTGGCAGGGCTCGTAGACGAAACAAGGAAGTGCCAATATTGAAGGGAATGAAAGCCAACGAGAGAGAGAGTGTTGAGGCCAATGAGACTATCGGAGAGTCAGGCCTGCACACGCACACTTACTATAGAAGGTAGACAAAAATTAAAGAGTTGCTTGAAGTGAAAAAGATGGAGAAAGCGCGGGCTGAACGTACACGATACGCGTTCATGCCACACGTGGTGGTTAGCGATTAGACTAATCTGCGTGCCAACATGCTTCCGTCCCGGTATGTGACATTTAAACAAAAATAAATCTCTCGACCGCGTCCGCTCGCGCACGCACACGCACACGTACAAGCGCACGCAGACGCGGGGGGGGGGGGGGAGCGGGCGGCCTGCTGTTCACGCACATCTGCGCTTCGTCTGGCGAGACTCGTTTGCGGCCTTTAACGGCGACGGCCGAGCTACGGAGGATCGGTCAATTAAACTGCCTGCTGAGCCGCACCCATTCTCTGATCGCAGGGAAGGGTAGGGGCGGGAGGGTAAGAGGATGATTGGTGTTTTACGCCGAGTCAGCAACAAAGGTTAAACTATGGCAAATCATCCGGCCCTGAAAACAAACATACAGATGACCTCTCTGATCGCCTGGCATAAACAGCGAACCACTTCGCTTGGGAGAAAGTACCGTTATTCAACAAACAGGTCACGTGACAGTTTGCGCACCTCTCCATCCTCCTCCACCAAAGCTTCTCATACACCCACAATGAGAAATACTGCTGACGAAGCAGGAACAAGAATAATTATATTTTAGCTATATCTAGCTTCACAGGGCAGAAGTAAAGTGATGACAATCACCTATTCTGAATTTGCCAATAGATGTTTTCAGTCACAAATGCTTTTCACTTCAACTACTTTTTTTTTAAATAGTATGTGTCATATCTGGCTAGAAGTGGCTCTGCAGAACAGCACGTGTAAGAGATGTGACTCCACAGCCAACGGTGGAGGGCTAATCCTCGGCAGGGTTTCCGGCGTCAGAAAACAATATAAAAGACGGGCGAAGCATGCTCAGCTAAACAACAGCAGCGAAAAAACTAAAGGAACAAAAAAAAGCAAACAAACAAAAACACGCCACGATGCTAGCATAACCCAATCTACAGCAGCACAACCACGGCTTCTCAAACTCGGCGTGACGAGACAAACAGGAGCCCTGTATAAACTAAACCAGCTTGTGCAGACAACAAACGCGCCAAGCAGACAACTAGAGCTCGCAATACCAGCTTAACGATCTAGCAAAAACACTTTTATTTCTCAAATGACTGAGTTGTGCTTAGTGTAAGTCAGTTTCTAGCAAAATCTCGGTTAATAGCCCCCTTCCGATGTCGACTACAAATGATTCCATGCACAAAAAGGTCAAAACCTTGACATTAGCGATACGTCAACGTCGTCAAGGTTACAGCCAATAGGAGAATGACCACATCCGTATCTGCGGGTATTCATGACCACGATTCTGTACTTCCTCCGTGGAAGCGAATGAGGAGAAGGTAGATAAGGGGTGTGTTTGTGGAGGGGTGGTAATAATGAAGACACGCAATCGCTGACCAGGCAGCAGTGAGGGGGATGAGGGGACCGGACAGGAGATCGCCGCACAGGTTTCTCAGGCATGGAGGTGCAACCTCGAAGGAAACAGCGTTTCAAGTCCATGACTACAGCCCCATCAGGACCGGCTCATTCCCCACATGCGGTGTGCGCAAATATGACCTGCAGTGACACATCAGGCAGACCTCAGGAAGTCTTCCCGTTCTCTGTCTCTCTCTCTCTCAAATGACCTCTCATCTTCGACGTCGAGGGCATTTACCCCGAATACAAGGACAACGCTCACTATCGTAAGCCAACACACCCACCGGAAGTTCATTTCACAGATATGCTCTCTACGGCAATCCTGGGTGGCGAGCAAAGCTTCAGGAAGTGTCACAGAAGAGAGTTCCTTAAGTAGGGCGGGCAAATTAAGCAGCTTCCCAACTCGCCAGAGATGAGACATGTGCATCAGTCAATCTACAAGTTTGCCACGATACTAACACTCCTGACGGCCGTTTAGGGCGGTAGGTAGCGAGAGAAAACCAGATAATATGAAGAGACACGCAATTAGAGATAAGGAGGCTACCTAGCGGAGAAGGGTCAGGAAGGGGTGAGACAGCACGAGACCATCAGGTAAGGCACGTGCTACTCACATGCCGAGAGCCCAAGTGCATATATAACAATGAAGCCTCCCCTCTACACACACCATGTCCCGATCACAGATACAGGTGGGGGAGGATAAGCTGTCGTGGGTTATACACACACATCGGAAGGGAAGGAGGGGTGGTGGTAAAGGGAGAAGCACAGCGGCAGGCAGGCACGCGCCTATGTGCGCGTGTTTTGCAGTCGAGACTTAATAAGACCCGAGCTCGTGCCCCTCGCGTGCATTCCGCCGGTTCAGGGACAGCACGACCCCAGCACAAAGGATCTCACCAAGAACGTGCAAACGACTCTTCCCACTCCCACCCCTACCTCTACCCCTGTAAGTCCTTGAAGCCTTGTACACTGCGCATTGGCAGCCGAAACACGTCGCCTGTTTGTTCCCTTCAGCGTTCGATAAAAACAAACAAAATATTTAAAGATCCTCATGCGAAGATCCACAAAGATGTAGAATTTAGTGTTGGAATGGGTTTCAAGATTTCTTTAAAGAACTTCAGATAAGCGTTGTCCAAGTTCTAGTATGTCTACACGTGTGCATGCTTGAGTGCATTCATGGAAGTGGCGGAGAGGGGGGTTGCTGATGTAGATGATGATGATTTTTATCATAGTAAGGAAATAGCGGATACGTGCGTGCGTGCACGCGCACAAGTGTGAGGAAAAATAAAGTGTGTGAGCGAGAGGAGGAGAGAAATACTGTTCAAGACTTGCAAAGCCGGTCTGCTGACAGCTCTTTCAACATCACTTCTGCTTTGAAGCTGGCATAAACTTTGTCCTCTGGGAAACCTTGGAGGTAAGCGTGAGTTTACCAGACACTTAATGACCAAACAGGCGTTGACTACACTACTTTTCAGACAACATACACAAACCACATCACCACCACTCACTTCCAACGCATCAGACAGCGACGTCACAGCGACCCACACACACACAGTCTCATAAAACAAACAAAAGCAGTCAAAAACATGATGAAGCAAACTTAGCCTAAACAAACCACTCACACACAATAACTCACCGCTTTCTGGTCTTCTTGACCCTTAGGGCCCGCCTTCCGGGTTGCTTCTTTCCTTCTCTCTCTTCCGCCTCTCTGTGCCTCGTAAAAAGTCCCGTCTGCTGCAGCGGAGTTTTGCCTCGCAACGGTACACTCAAAAAGAAGAACGGAGCCGAAACACGAAACAAGTAACAACCACGCCACTCTCCAACAAGCCTGCACACGCGGCGGTGGCTACTGTAGCAGCAGTAGCAGGCGATGTCAGCAGCATTCTTTGTGTTCGCAGAGAAGTGCCGCTGGCACGGCGTAGCGAGCTGCAGGGCCCTGCTCCACACAACACCCCGGCCACTGTCTCCCTGCGCGATGTAAGCCGTGCAGCGCTGCCTTACTTTCGCCGTACTCCTCGGCCTTCTCTCTGCGTAAGCTATCCTCCCTTCCCCCCCAAGACCTCTCAGCGAAGCCTTCCGATTTTTCAGCCTGTAGGCTAACTTTTGCATCCACCACGCGTTCACAAAACCCTGGCTCTGTGCGCTCTCTCCACTGTCGTCTGCGCCGGCGCATGTAGCCAACGTCGAAAATAGTGCGAGTCTCGTTCTTTCCCGCCGGGACGCGCACGCGCTGCGTGAGCTGCCGAGCGACTGCGCGTGTTCATGGAGTCGGCGAACGAAACGTGTCGGCAATCGTGTGTAGCGATGCCACCGTATCTGACGCAACAATCGAGACATTCTGCTGTGAACAAGGCAGGCTTTGTTCTCTCATCGCCCCTCCCTTGAAAGTGCGAACGATACACGCGGATCAATTCAGTTGCTAATCATACAATGATCCGTCTTGTTAGGTTTTTACTTCCCCTCTACACTCACTTTACAGGATGTTAGCACGGACCTTCATGTACGGTAATCAAGGTCCGTGATGTTATTATACTAAACAAAAATTAATTCTGTTTAACACTTCTCTACATATAATGGATGTATAAAGTTGCCAAGCACCTCTCGATGAGGACACATTACACCAGCAGAGGTACTAGTGATCTTTAAAGACAACATCAATAAATTTATTGACTTGTTAAAGGAAAAAAGTTGTTTCACAACTCGTGAAAGCAAAGCACAAACAGTTGTGTAATTATTCATTAATTTGTCATTATTTTGCTTAGGAATAATTTAAGTTCTAGCTGTTGTGGAATTGGATGTCTAGCTTCCGCAAAAAGACAGTTGGAATACCAAACATAATATATTATATATTGTTTTAGGACCGAGGCATGTTATTAATGTTTATCGACGAATATAAAATGCTTTGATCATCGTAGCAGTGCTCACTACGTTTTCCTTGTCTCTGTGTGTGTCAGAGAGACCTATAGCGTAGGCTAGGGTGTTGCAAGAACGTATACCTATCTGCTGTACATGCATTTCTTTATATTCTTCCCTCAAATTTAAACTATTAGAAATTTACAGCCATAAAGGAAGATTCTTTGTGACTAATTGTTATAACCACAGCTCTTTTACCAATTCATAAATCGTTTGTCAACCACCCGTTTACACCGACCCATCCAAGGTTGGTCACCAGGCGGGTGGTTACTACCGTCAAGTACATACAAGCGGCAGACCGGTATATAAAGTGACCCTCCGGTTTCTGTGTATTTCAACTGGTCCTACTTCTGTTGGAGAGAGAAATTATCTCCAAGGGGGAGAAGTTATCCACGACAACATCAGCCCAGTCTGTTCTATCGCGCTACAATCATTCCTGGCATGAGCTCTGCCTCCTACAAGAGGCCGCAAGAACACCAGGCAGAGACCGTGAGAACACTTTCACCTGAGTACTGAGGTCTGTTTGGCTTTCCGCACAAGCACAGTGCATGCTGTATCATGCTACATGCATGCAAAACCACTCTACTGGGCGTTCAAAGAGAAGTCTGATTCCACTGATGGTCGGTAAAGGCACGCACGCGCGCATCAAAGGATTTTACAGTTAAAGATCGACAGGAGTTCAAAGTCTGATTTTCATATAACGTGGTGGAGATTAATTAAAAATACTAATTCACAAAATTTGAGCAAACAAGCCCTTGAAAGTCAATATTTCCAAATGGTCTTAATACCATAAAGTTTGTACTGGTAAACAGATGTGCCATATTAGTAAACAGAATTAACAAAAATAGTATACACATCCATGTTTGAGGTTTGTGTCTTATAAACAGAAGAGGATTTGTCTGAGCAGATTTTAGAACTTAGTACTTTAAAACGATTAGGGCTTTAAGCACTCAAAGGAGATAAGTCTTTCGCCACAAAGACCAAGATTCATAGTCATAGTTTTCTTGCACTCAGCAGGGTCAGACAAAAGTGATCGGCACGATCAATCCTCTGTCCTCAAGTAGACGATGAAATAAACCAGCGACAGAAGACCACATGCTACGCAAGTTTATAGATATGGCAGATAAAAGCATGAAAATAAAGCCTAGGTAAGTCAAAAACCACGACAAAGGCATCACCAAAGGTGGTGATTTGACATAGGATGAACCTAATGTTGTCTGGGGGATAGGACAGCAACAGGATAGAAAGCAATGAGGGGTCGGGGAGACGAATCCTCTGACTTTTAAGAAGCCCAGGCCTCGGTAATCAGAAAATGACATAGATATGTGATAAACTGAAGTGGTTCGCTGCATCTAGGAACGGCAAATTTAAGGCAACACTTCTCCTGACAAGGTAAGCGAATTCTCTAGTCACAGGCACTGAAAACGACACCCAGGGTGGAATGGTGGAGCCAGGAGCCTCCAGTCCGTACCCATGGCAGCAGGGCAGGGACAAGGCAGGAGAAAACTCAGTCGGGACAGTATTACATAACACACACAATAATTCTGGTGGCCTGAAGCTGACGCCCGCTGCATGCATGAGTCCGGACAAGGTTCCCACAAGTCACTTCCCGCGCAATACATCTCAGAGCAAGGAGGGCCTGGAGGCTGTTTCCACTTAGCCCAGGCGGGGTTGCCCCGGCGCCTATTGTAGATGGACATTCCGATACAGCGTGACATGCAAGTGCACAGACGGGGGGTTGGTTGGAGGAGGCTAAAACGAAGATGCAGACAGAGGAGGAGGAGTTTTAGAAGACGGCGGTAAACAGTTTACGCTCTTTAACCTGTTCGCTGCTTCGTCACTCTGATCATGACCGCTTCCTAACTTTGCATATCATCTACAACGAACTTTAAAAAAACAAAACAAAAACAACCACCCCAAAATATTAATCGCCTGTCATTCAGCACTGTTTTTTTTTCTGTCGTGCACCTGCAAAATGTTTCATCTACATGCAACCTCCAAGATAAGCTAATTTACATCTTTCAACGGGCAAGTGTCACTTCCATTGCGATACCAAAGGGTTAAGCCACACTGGCTCCATCTGTGCATATCTTGCTTACCGGCGCCACTGTGTATAATCTCCCTCCCATTCGTGCTGATAGACAAGAAATATAACTCTGTGTTCCAACTAAATAATACGTCAGGAAAAAAGTCTTTTTTTTAAAAAAAAAAAAAGAAAAAGAAACGCACTGTTGAGTAGTTGCTGGTTACAATCTCCCTCCAAAGAAAGAAATGTGGATAAGAGTGTAAAGTAAAGTAGGGCTCGGCAATTTCTCGTAGTCGTTAACCATTGTCTCACCCTGGTGTATATATACATATGTGTGTAAGAGGAATGGTGGTAGAAAGAAAACACGTGCACAATCTTACATCGCACTCTCACGCTGCTGAGGGAGGCATGAAGGGATTTTGTAGGGGTGGGAATGATGGGGGATAGGGGTGGAGAGAGAAAGAATGAGAAAGGCATTTTTGTGTGGGTCTTTTTCCATCTGGTCTTCAAGGCAGCGATGTTGTGCTGTACAGTGTTGTACAGTCTGAGTTTGGTGCACCATGCCGTTGGTATAGTCTGCTCCATTGTCATTTTTGTCCCTTCTTCATTTATCCTAGCTTGGTCGTGGTGTTAACCGTCTCCAGAGCGAAAGTGAATACGATTTCCTGAGCCCAGAAGAATGGGGAAGATCACAATACCTACTACCAGGGCTCCTCCTTTCACACTGTCTCCACAGAATGAAACACAATGGTTTCAAAGGTAGGGCGTGCAGCCTTTTATGTTTACTGCAGGTAAGAAAAACATGCACGGGGAGTAAACAACACGGTTTGTTTGAAGTATTACATTTGGAGCAGACAACTAGCACATTTCAACACAGAGTACGTTTCTTTCGACAGAATCAATGACAAGCAGGAGTAAACAAAAACATGTCCCGTTCTTCAACAACCCAAGGGTAGTATGACGGGTAACGATGAAGCGATAGAAACCACAGAACAGTTTCAAACACCCAGCAGTGTTTGCGACCACCCGGCTGGGAATGTGGTTATAAGCAGAGGTAAGGTTACCCAGGGATTAGAAATGCACCAAAAACGTTTCTGCGTCCTGCAACTGGAAACAGGAGGTCGACTGATAACATAAACAACTCCATCCTGCGTCTGGTCCGAAGCCATGGGTACCGAGGGCTTGCTAGGCATTGAGCGAAGGTGCAGACGTACCTCTGGTTCATGACCACTTAAAACCATGTTGGAGAAGTCGACTCCTTTTCAAAGCAAACTATAAATGTTTATCCCTTGATCTAATCTTGGGTTTGTGCTCTTGCAGTTATTAGTAGTATAAACACGTTGTTTTTCAATGTCTGTAATAAGGTCAGCTGCTTTCCCATAATACAGCTGGCTGCTGGCTCTGTGTAAAACCCACATTCCCCCATCCATTATTCCCCCGTAATGTTGTTAAGTGTTGAGAGTTATAATCTTTCCTTTTACTTCGTAAAGTGCTCTTCGCACTTCAAAACATAATATTCTTGCGCACTAGTCACGAAATTACTGCTTCGATCAAGTTAACAGGGTCTTTTTGGTCAAACCTCTGACACGTGCCAGAGTCGACATAATGTCAGAGGTCAAGGCTTTGCAGGGAAGCTGACGGAAAGCAGGGTATGAATGACGGTTCTGGCCTTTCCTCGCCGTCGGTGCAAATGGCCGCCGCTGATTGCTTTGTATTGTTTTTGTAAACACCCTCACGGCTCTCTAGTGGTGTATCCGTTGCTTTTCGAGATCGATTCACACCTGTCTCTCTCGCCACTCGCGCGACAAAAAGCTGATTTCTCCCCGCCACCCACTCATCCCCCGTCAGGTGCGAGCCTCAATCAAAACAGTCTGGTGCTTGGAGGGAATGGATCACACCGGGTGAAAGAGGATGTCATTCACAGACAGACCTACTGATCCATATATGTGCAGTCAGACAGCCACAATAATTTATGATTTATACGAAAGATTTTTTTATGAAGCTTTGTTTTTACACCTACCACCTTGTTCTTTCATTCTTCCTCACACCTTGACCCGTTTCGGAACCGATTACCTTGACAACCATCAGCACACGCCCTACCCCACTTGTAGGAAGAACACTAAAATTTTCTTCGAGTACATTTTCTTGTCGGCACTTTCACGAAATATTTTTCAGCCACATCGACAGTGAGGTGTGCAATTTCTGTACTTCTTTCCCATCCTGACCCCGTGACCTCACCCTATTAAAAGAACGCAAACAATCATGCAAAGCAAGCGATACCCGGGTTCGGATGGCAGCTGAATGCGCGTGCAGCACCTGGCTCCTGACCTCATCTCCTCTCTGACGTAATTTCTACCATTTCTGACCGTGTCTGTGTATCTCTGGCTAAAGCCCTCGCCGACGATTTCTGGGAACTGTCTTTCGCGCAAGCAGACAAAGAGTAAGCTCCGGCGAGAGATTGCGATCAAAGCTATTTGAGCGTAACTGCCTGAGGCCAACATTTGCGCCGATGTCAGGAAGCTGGCATTATGCACATATCTGGCTGTGTAAACTAGACTCCAGCATTATGCACAGACATTGAACCTATATGTCACTGGCGCACACCATCCGCGACTCGCCCTTCTCGACCTTCTCGGCGCGACCTTTGACTCTTGAAAGAAACGAACGCGGGGCTCTGCGACGTGGTGTGCATCTACGGCGAGGCTCTCTTGAGTGCACAATTACAACAAGCACCGCATACTCTCGAAAACTGTGAACAACTGCTGTTATTAAAAAGAGAGAAGCTTGATACAGTTACGACAGCTAGAGCAGGAAACTTTTCTCACGCTCGGCGGGAAATATCGTCCATGAGAACTTGCTCACAAGTGGACCATGCGGTGATTTGGTCATAATAACATCAGCTTGACAGCTACAACCCACGGTGCATGAGGACCAAACTTAATGAATTGTGGTCAAGGTTCGTGAGCTGTGGAAGAATGAAGGATCAGGAATAACATAGACATTCACCCTCCAACCCTCCCTGCCCCAGAAAATAAAGAGAAAAAGAGTCAAAGTGATGTCAGACTTTGAGAACCAGCTCATCAATCTTCTCTATACAGTCCACGGAGATGGCATCTACAGAAGGATCAGGGTTGACAAACGATTTGACGCCACATTCCATACAAATGAAAAATACAATCTGCCTGCTGTTGAGTGGTTGCTGGTTGTCACTTAATTAGTACGTATTAATCAGTTCACGGCATTTTCTTTTTTTTTTTCCCTGCTTGCATTCACCTGCACGCAACCTTGCAGTCACACACTCGTGCGTGTGCTTACGAGCATGTTTATGTTTGCGTGCAGTAGAATGAAAAAAAATATCCTGTCCTGCGCTTTCCTCGCGCTATATTCTTCTCCCGTCCCTCTCTCTTTCTCTTGTTCAACAATGCATGTCCAGATTTTTCTAGCCACACGCGAGCGACCGGGAGACACTGGCGGAGTGTTCGGCTTAATTCACAAGAGTAATCCGTCCACGACTGTTCATGTTCTGTCACACTTGGTCGGAAGTGTTCGCAGGAAATGGAGCTTGAGACGCTGACCATCTGCCGCAAGGACAGCCATCTTGTTTCGATCGCGAGATCTCCTGAGTGACAGTTGTAGGCGAAAACCTCGTCTGCATAATCAGTGAAATCACGTTTTTGGTTCTAGCTGGCTGCCAGGTTTGCTTGTCCGACAGTCTCAGCCTTGCTTTCCGTTAGGTGGAGAAAGGGAAAAATCAGACGTGAAAGCAACAGTCCAAGAACACAAGAACAGGAAGAAAGTAAAAACGGAATATTTCATGAACACAAGAGATGCTTTCAAGCGTGAGCGCGCGCGCTCACACACACACACACACGCCAGTATCAATATACAGAAGGAACAAGCACTATACAGGAAGGGCCCAATATTAGAAGAATGGTGGCCACTTGACTGATGAAGCAGGGAGCAGCTACGACAGAGTGGTGAGCGGATGGGTTACAAAGAATGCGAAGCAGGACGAGACGATGTGAGGGTGGGTCTGCACAGGCATCTGTCACGGGACGTTAGCCGTTCATTTCTTAGCTCCCGTCTTCACAACGTGCAGGCCGTTAGTAGCAAAACTAGCGCTGCCTTCTGCTTCCCTTTATTTCCGCTTCTCTCCTTCCCTTACTGTCTGTGCCCCACCCATCCCTCATCTTTAGAATTATTCCACTCCACGTCTGAGTGAGTGGTGGAAGAGAAAGGTTGTGTCCAAATGTGTGTGGATGGGTGTGCGAGCGTAGATATCTTTGTGTACAGACGTACAACGAGTAATACGCATTTTAGTCTCTCGATGTCTTTCATTATTATACAATATTGTATCGTAATAATACAAACTAAAATAATCTATGGACTCATAACAAAAAAGGTCGTTTTCATGTGTGGGTGAAAAGCTGCGCGTTCATCATTTAAGTGGTTTTTTTTAAATGAGCATGACTTTTTTTTCCCTAATAGTGTATATTGCACATTACACGCCCACCTCCATCACACACACACAAAGAGAGCACATCCACACGCAGAATATACAAGCACACACACGAAGACCGATAATACTAGTATTCAGCTGTTTCACCAGATTCCCAAAACGCATAAAGTGACTACGTCGTTACCATAGAGACGGAAACTATAAATGGCATCGATGCGCGCGCGAACCCCAGGTATCAGATTTCTACACGAGCCCCAGATAAGCCGGACACTTCATCCACTGGGCTACTGCAGCTGAATATAAATAAAACCGAGAATTTCTTAGTGAGACACAGCTGAGGAGCACACATAAAACATTGTTGTTCTTGGCTCAACGATGGTGTTAAGGAAGATGTTGAAGGGAATAAACACTTCATTAAATTAACGGCGATCGATGCTCGCCTGCGTTGTGCACGACAGAGAGATGAAATTAATGCGCTCAAGTTTTATCAACAATCGTAAAACAACACCTATGTTCAATCAAACATAAAAATCTACCAACAGGCCTGGATTCAAACAGCGCCACAAATATTTTCCAATGTTTACGAGTACACATACTAAGCCAATGAAAAGACAAAATTCTTCAAAATAAACTCTCAAAGTTTCCCCGCCCCACACTTCCTGCTCATAAGACGCCCTCTTAAAGATGAAAAGGACTTTCAATGTTCTCGATGACTAGTTGATGTAGCTGTATGTGGAATGCCGGAAGAGAATTTTGGACAGAAATGTCTTCGGTGTAAGTTTTTTTTCTTCTTCAGTTAACCAGGAACTTGTTGCGAACGTTTTGCTCGCCAGTGAACAATCGTGAGTTGTGTTCAGGGGTAGCGGGGTGGACCGTCACTAAACTCATTGGTGCTGCTACAGGGAAAGATGCACAGGATCTCCGCAGCATTTTGTCTACACCAGTATTGAATCGTTCGGCTGAGTGCGCCTGCCTTTGCACCAGGTTCATATTTCACGTTAATTAAATTGAATCCTATATCCTGTTGGCAATTTTTTTTTTTTGGGGGGGGGGGAGGGTGTGTATATGTGTGTGTGTGCGCGCGCAAAGAAACTGGGTGAAATAATTTACACAGCCTGCGCATGTGTCTCTGCGTTATTAAAGTTAGGTAGAAAAAAATAATATAACAGGGTTTAAAAGATCATATCGATCATAATCATGTATACATTAATAGTATGCGTGCAATTAACCATAACAGAGAATTCTTTATCGCTTTTACTGACTTGGAGAAATACTTCGAGACCAATAATAGAAATCTGCTATGACCTGAAATGTAAAAAAAAAAAAAAAAATGGGTATCAAAGGTGAACTTTTCCGTGGTGTTAGAAGTATGTATCGTAGTTAAAGCCTATCTTAGACGTGGCATTAAACTGACAGAATATATTAACTGCTCTGTCGGCATCAGATAAGGAAGGCATGCAGTCCTGTTTTCTGCTTCCTTGCTATCAACGAACTTGAATTCGATGAGATAAACAACGGAAGAATGCGCCGTCTTTGCAACAGATGAGTGCGAGTTGATTGGCAGATGACGTGGGACTTATCTCTGCATTTAATGTCTAAGTCTAATTGCAGTTAGATATAAAGAAATATAATTTTGATGACAAATTGACATTTGGCGGTACTGATTTAGAAACACATTTCTACAGATATAGGAAGCACTCGGTGGAAACGAGACGGAAGATGAAATTAATTGTGCTTGTCTGCCCATCCCTAAGTAGAATGAGAATGAAATTTATTGATTTAAATATCGTAGAAAAACCCTAGTTTCTTCACTTTTTTTGCTTGTGTCTTTAAAAAAAAGAAGCTACATGTATCAAACTGAGTATTTTTCTCTACTGTGCATTTAAGGCTAGAGAAGGAGCGGTGTCATAAATGGAAAGACTTTTATCGTACGTCTAACACTTTACAGATGTAACATCCTGCCTTTCATACTGTATTGGTGTTATCCTATATACTACATCCTTTTAAAAGAGGCTAAGGCCCTAGTGAATAAACAAATCAGTCAATAAATTGATCTGTACATGCGTGCGTGTGTGTGTACAATGTATCCGTGAGTCTGTGCAGTCGCGTGTAAGCAATAAAGGATAAAATGTCGAAACACGAGTGCCAGCACACGAACTCTCAGCTCCAGACCCTCAAAGGCTTCAGCCCTAAACCACCAATCAATTTCTTCCTCCCTCAAACATCTTCATACCTCTTCTCCTTCTCTTCCCCGTTCACGTGAGACACATCTAAGGAAACAAGCGATGGCATCAACGCCTGAACCCACAGAGGTCACGTCAATTCTCCTGCAGGCTATGCAGTTTAGACGACCCTGGTTCTTTTTTCCAATTCCTTTTTTTCCCTTATATTCCCCTCCTACCCTCTCGTTGCCAAATGATGGGGCCAGCAGGAGAGCAGCAAATTTGAAGAGCGCTTGCCTCAGCTATGGCTGAGATGCATGTTCAAACAAGCAGGTCACCTCGCGAATTGATCCTTAGCTTCGTCTTGCGCCTACAGCAACACCTCCTGAAGAAAACTAGCGTTATGAATTTTTTGGGAGGTGGGTGTGGGGCAGACTGAAAGAGTAAGGGGTGGAATGAGTTGTGAAGCTGAAGAGAAAGAAAGAGAGAAATTGCACAAAAAACAAATGTGAGAAAAAACAAAAACAAAAACAAAAAAAAACAACAAACAAACAAAACAACAAAACCCCAAAAAACAAAACAAAAAAAAAACAAACAAAAAACAAAACAAAACAAAAACGAAGACCTGAGGGTACTTAGTGTTAAATATCTATATCTCAGCAAACAATTATCCTAAACGTCATGTCAAAACATTTTCTAGTGAAGAAGAACTCCAAAGACGTTCGAGAAGAAGCACAGACCACGGGGTGAGATAGAGGAGAACTGTCGCCAATGTCAGCTGTTGCAGTCACCCAGCGCTCCCAACGTGCACGGTTGTACTTTAAACGCTAATCATCCTCCCAGCTGCATGCCATAAACATCATTAAAATTATACCCAACATGCCGTACAGGCCGTTCCAGCCGATCCCAACATGCTGGAGCAAGGCATCTCAGTTTTTAGCAAGGTGAAGGCTGCGCTATCCGCGCTTAGTGAAGCACACAAGGGTCGCCGGGCAAAGGAAACCAAAACTAAATTCAGGTTTATTGATCTAGTCGTGCAACTAGCTTCCCAACGAGGACCAACATTTGGTTGAACTACTTACTGCGACGTCTAGTAAGAAAAGAAGAGAAAAAGTCAAACGGACTTTAAAAAGATAGCTTAGTGGGCGCAGAGTTTTGGAATTAAAAGAGCAAGTGGACTGTAAGTGGCTTACTGTGTCAAAGACTGGCATGCATAAGGTGGAGCTTATCCCCGTCCTTCGCTGATATAACAGGAAGCTTTTGCATGTGTAAAAAAAGAATTTTTCAAGACCAAATCCCAAGAAAGTCTAGTCAGTCCATTCTTACTCTTACACACACACATACAGGCAGGCAGGTAGAAATAACCAAAGACCATCTACATGCATATAATCCGTTGTACTACATCACCCTGTCCAAAGTTGTTTTGGCTGACTCTAGTTATTTTTATTTATCCTTTTTTTCTTGCTTTATTTGATAGTTATCACTAGCGAGATTTTCCTAGTAGAATTATTGCGTTTCCTTCCTCTTATTACTGTCAACCACTCTCTCTCTCTCACATTTCCAATGCAGCCTATCTCCCCTCCATCCCAGACGACCTCGCAAGAAGCTAAATGTAAAAACTCAACGCTAGTCAAGCAACGAAATGGTCTGACATGTTAGTGGCCGCTGCTATCCCAAGAGCACTGCTGACAAGTGTAACTACAGTGCATTCTGTAGCTGGCAGACCTGCAGTCTGTCACAGAGTAAAAAGCTGAAGAAGTTCCAGAAATGCATTCAACTATAAGACATGCGGGCTATTTTTAGCTCTTAGCGAATGGCTTCAGGACGGAAATGTTCTTTGGCATGTTTTATGGTGACAGGGCTTTTTTTTTCGAAGACGTAAAGATAGACGGAGAGACAGAGCATGAATATTTTATCAGCAGATCAACGCCCTTCCTTTGAAGAGGTATATAAGAAAATAACATCAGACAAAGGAAATACACATTTTTTTTCCTTTGAAACTTAGAGGCCTTTGTCACAGACCCTGACGCAGTCGTCCAGACATTAGGTGCGTTCTTTTTGTTCTGAACTAAGACAAATATATCTGCGCATATACAGTCTGCCCCTGAGAGGGATCGGCCTGATTATCACAGATTAAATGCACTGCGACTTTGTTAAACAGGAAAAGCTTCATACATAAATCTACACAATTTCCTTCCCAAAGGACTAATTTGCAATACACAATACAAGCAGACGGTTGATGAAGGCGGCCACCCAACGTCCAGCCCTGCGAAGTGTCCCGAGAAAAGATCTAAACATATGTCGGTCTGGTTCTTCCTGCAACGGTGACAGGCGTACCATTACACTACCTAGTACCCCCATGATAGAGAGAAGGAAGGACAGCTTCTAGGAGGAAGAAGACTGACGACCCAGGTGGAAAGGTCAAAGGTTGCGGCTGACGTCTTACTCGGGATGCAAAGTGCCAGACGGTTTTCTATCGTTGCCCGACGATCGATGACTTGTTTGAGGCGAAGGTCTCCGTCTTAGAATCATTAATCCCTTGGATTTAAAAACTCACACTTGCTGAACTAGCCGGCGCCAGCAAAGCAGCAAATTAACTTCCTGGCAACACACGCTGCAGCGCCCTCTGTCCGAGGACAGCGCCACCAATCCGTTATCCTCCAGCTTCATCTGTTGCAACCCTAAAGTCAGCAAGTCCGCGGTGATGATGATTCTCTGTCGATGTCTCGCGAGGGCGTCCACACACCCACAAAACCTCAAACCATGAATGGATTGATGTTTACAAAACACGGAATATTCATTGATGGATCGATGTCTACAAGACAGGAATAATCCTGGGTGGATTGTCGATCTACAGTACCCTTACTTTCTCTTTTTATAAGCACTAGTCAAAGGTCCTTACAGGTCAAGTGCTTGGCGTGAGGTCAGTGTGCACGTCCTTTTGTGATGCGCGCCGCTCTGCCCAATAATCAAATAATTCTAGCTAAATACACATCTACTTTCAACCGATTAACCAAATACAAGTTGAGAGAAAAGTATTAATTGACAGCTTAATTCGATCAACGATCCACCATTGCTCGTGCGCAAAGAAAGATCGGAGTCGGTTGGTCTCTCGGGCCGGCACCGGAACTCGCCGCATCACATGACCTGACTTAGCAGTCCTACGGATAGTTTGTGCTCCCAGCTGTCCTCCATGTCCTTGTTCTTTTCTTTCTTCAAAAACACCGATAGCGTCTGTCTGATAACTCGGCCTGGACTCCTCGGAGATCGACTACCATCGCCCAGGAGCCACAACCGCAGGTGTGAAGACAGGTGCTAGCAGGTGTACTTTTCCCAACAAGACCCTTCCCTCTCTCTACCTCGTCTTCTTCTTCATCATCATCTTGTTCTAATCGCGTCGTTTGTCCCTCTGGCAAGTTAGGCAACGCCGAACATTAGAGCCCAGAAACAAGCTTATCTTCTCTGGAACGGCGTTCAGGTCGGAGTGTGTATGGGTGGTGGTGAAGAGAGGAGCGGGGTAGATGGGTGGGGTGTGGGTAAAGTTGGCGAGAGAGAGAGAGACGGTTGCCCTGATCGTATCATAAATGCGGCGGGTGCTACTGCCTTGCCAAACTTCTCCAGCTCCAGCTCCGACTTGGATATACACACGTGACAACACGGCGCGCGTGAGAGATAAGAGAATGCCAAGTTCGATCGATGGGCGCTCAATCATCGGCAAACGTCAGCAAGAGATGAGGTCATTAGGGAGGGATGGCTATCGGGGGAGAGAGGGGGGGAGAGGATATCGTCGTCAGGTCTGACTTGCATGCTGACGTCGGCCTTTTCTGACGGTGCCGGAAGAGGAATGTTTCTCTTCGTTTTATTTATTTATTTTTTCTTTTTAGTCAACCCCTTCCTTCTCGACTTCTCTCATGCGCGAAATGCAAGCACGTGGAAAGTAGGATCAGCTGGTCGGACGTCCGCAAGAGCGGCGCCCATGTCGGAAATGTCGAGACCAAACCCTTGGCGTCGAATTAGCTGCACGCGATAAAAACAAAGCAAAAAAACAGAAAAATGACAGCCATCTTTGGTATGCATCTCTGAGAGTTCTTTCAACGGAGGAGGGCCGGTCGGAGGGAAGTGTGGCGTCTTATGTAATTACTCAAGCCGAATATTTGCGGCAAGAAATGCATGAGCATCCTGTCTTTTCGTGCCGCTTGCCTCGACTGAACAGTACTCTCGTACCTGGCGCGGTTACCTGCACAGACCAGCTACATCCTTTAAAGGTCTAGCGGGTAAAGCTTCGTGCGAGATACTGCATCCCAAAAAAAATGACCCTTTTATTCTCAAGAAACATGCTTACAAACATCAGCGTGTGCAGGAGAAGGTCAACAACACAAATGTCAAGATTGTACATGGATTTTTTTAATGTATGTATTTATGCATGATGATGTTTGTAGGCGTGTGTCTCGAGAACGGAAAAGGTTTATTCACCGAGATACTAGAAAATATTTATTTTTATCAAACACCGAGCTTAACCTATTTATTAGAATGTGGGGAAGTCTACGTTAGAATGCAAACCTGACAAACCTGGTACCTGCGAAACTTTTTAAACGGGACGAAGCCAAATTATTTTAATTTTTAAAAAAGTACCCCAGTCAACCTTTAAGTTCAGCTTATCGCCTAAAAATGTAGGCTCGTTCATAACTCTTTCCTGCGAGGCAGAAAGGGTTTCAGTCCTACATTTCTCCACAAAGTAAGCCACAAAGCAGCCTTGCAAATCCGCGGCGATGCCAAGGGTTAAATTACAGATAAACGGCAACAGAAGGCGTGAGGTCTTCTCGTTACTCGGCAGCTGAGGACAATCGGCGGATGTGGTAGAATCGTAGGCTGTGCGGCTTTTCTACCACCGAGAAGGATGACAACGTGTCTGGGTTCTGGGTCTGTGGCTGTGAAACAGTTGCAAAATTTTTTCACGAAAGTTTTGAGAAAGAAAATCAAAGTATTATTTTTGCGGTTTCATGTGTCAAGACCGGGAAAAGAGTGTGGTGTTAAGCGGGTCAGATACCAGTACCAGACCTGACAGGATAGCCAGGGCTATCTGTCAAAACAGACCTTCCTTTATGTTATTTTGCCCCAGGGCATCTTTTGGCACTGCTTTATAAATACGATCCCAGAGGTAAAACATTCGCGCTGAGAACCACGAGGACAAGACTTCACCCCTTTATTTCTCCCAGCTCCGGGGCAACGACTTATCAATGCTTCATAGCTACGACCCCAGATTAAAGCTAATACCGGACATAGACTTTCCATAGCTATGCTTACGTTTCCAAGGTGTCAGCCAATGAAAGAGTTGGGTGCAACCATGGACAAACATGACGTCATGAGCATGACTTCTTCAATAAGCATGGCGATATTTGTGAGCATTCATCTCGACAAAGATAGTTTTTTTCTCAGATTTATAAAAATATTTTCTTGCACTGGCTTTACCCGGTCAGCAGACAAAGATAGTTCTCGAAAACTAAACTAAGCAAAATGACCTCAACGCTTGAAAGGTGTGTGACGTCATTACCTAGTTTAGCCTATTATCCTCCAGTCTTTGAAAACTCACCTCGATTCATCAGCTAATCCTCGCCAGCTTTGAAGCATCGTGACAGCGGAGCAGCGGCTTGAAAGAGGAGCTATTGAATATCACATCGCGCCAGATTGTAGACATTGACCAAATAGCTGGAAACATTCAGACCGAGATCGCAGATGGCAATGCCTGATGCCTCGCACGGAAAGCACACACGGACAGATGCACGCCACAACCAAGATCAAAGGCGGACCAGCAGAAGATAAATAAAAAGAATACAAGACGAGGAAATATGCGAAGAAGAAAGGAAAAATAGTAGAGGTAAGGAGGAAGATGATGAGGAGGGAAGGAGCTAGGTGACCATGCTACCAACTGCCACTAGTACAATAAGAGGGAGAGAATATACTGACACAAATACAATTTGATGTTGGTTGTTTGTTTTTTTTAAGTAGGGGAAGGAGTGTCGGGGTTGTTTTTTTTCGAGTTTTTTTTTTTTTTCGCTAAACTGATGAAGTGGCGCAGGATTTGATTACTCTCTGGTCAAGCTGCTGACATTCACACAATTTGGCACCACTATTACTGACTACATTAAAAGGCTATTAACAGTCGCTGCCGGTTGTGGAAACTACTTAATGGTATCAGGTTCCTGGCCGTGAACGAAATCATAAAAATATATAAATATGTGCATACATATCTACTAGAAAAAAATATAAAATAAGTGAAAAAATCTTTGACATCATTCTTTGACCGTTGTCACCGTGGACGGTGGTGGTTCACAATTGTGTGCTGCAGTTATAGCAACACTCTCGCACATTCTTTGGCATTCCCCTCCCTCGCTCTTTCGTCCACTCTTCCCCTTCCCTAATTTCGCATTGGAATCTAGCGGCCGCAATTTCCTCTTGCTTCTCATTTCTCCCCAGAGCCATGGAAACATTTCCATTTTTTTTCTTTCTTTTAGAGAGAGAAAGAACACCTTTTTTTAATCTTTCATATGAACTCACCAGCTCAAAAAAAATTAAATTTCGCTTTTTTGTCTGCAGTCGTCGAAACAGCTTTTACTAAGCCATCCTCATCCCCTTTTCTACCCTCCTGCTCTCAGATTACTGCTATTTTTTGACACGCCACGCACCCCCGAGACCCAGCATCCCTGGCCTGTGCCTTCCAGATTCTAGACCGAATGGCAAAAAGGTTCACGGCAAAAGGACTTGAAAGGACTGTGGAATGCTGGGTTAAAGACGGCGCCACAAGCCAGACATGTTTCTTCAAGATGCGCTCACACGCGCACGCACACACACACACGCGCGATCTCCATCCGCTGAATTACTTCCTAAACTGTTTCTTTCCCTTGTCTTTGTCTCAACGGTCCGAGAACCTCGCTGAGTACTGCATTTTTGTCTCGTTCTCATCTTTTCCCTGCATTTCCTTCTTGCTGTTATCATTTCCCTGTATTTCGATCTCGTTGTATTATCACTGCACTGCATTTCTCTCTCCTTATATTTCCATACTGCTGCATTTCCACACTTCTTCATTTCTAGTTCAAAGAATTTCCCGTTCACTGCATTTTAATCTCATTATACCAAGCGTTTGCTGCATTTCCGTCGCACGGTCTTATCCTTTCACTGCCTTTTTGCATCTTACTGTATTTCCGTTTCCGTCTTGCAGTACTCATCCTCTCGCAGCATCTCCGTTTTGCTATAATCGTATCCCACAGAACGCTTGTTTAATTGTGCCAAATAAACATAATTAAGTCTGGGTTGTTTTTTTTTACAAAGCTGCTTACATTAAGAGCATTGTACTGTACTGTCCGACTCTTTATTGAATTCTTACATCTTGAAATGTCAGAAAACGACAAAGCTCCTTCTTTAAGAAAAATTATTTTAATTTAACTTCAGAAAGTAAAATTTGCCAAAACTGTCTCTGGAATGTGGAAGCCACTGCAAGACTGACATGCCACACAGTCCAGATATTGGCTCCATGAAGTCCACCTGGTATCACCTATCACTGCGTCATTCACTACTGTCGCCTATTTCCTAAAGGTCTCCCCCACACAGAGCAGACGAGGGAATAAAATCACCTCAATTATCGCGCCATCGACTTTTGTTCCTTCTCTTTTATAGATGTTTTCTTTATTTCCAGCCTCGCGACAGAATGGGGACTGTTTGTGTGCGTGAGGTGGGTCCACGTTCACCGAACACCTTCGTATTTTTGTCATCTTTCGAGCAGCTTTCTTCCCCTTTTCCCCACTCCCCAGACACACAGCCGTTTGCCGTCCTTTGACCCCGCCGACGGAAGACAGCTAGTCTATAAATAGCTCTCATCTCTTGTGCCTTTCATCGGCTCCTCCTGCGGTCTTCACGTTTGTGTCTTTTGGCGGGCTGCGTCTCTATTTAGTCCCGGCCAACGGTTCCCGTGAACCCGAGAGATGTCTGAGCTTTCGGCTTTGAAAACAGATTTCCGATAGTGTGTGTTTGGTTTTTCTTTCTAAACTTTTTTTCCCCAGTGCAGTAGAATGGCTGGAAGAGGGGAAGGAGGTGGCTGGCTGCTTATGGGAGGGAGGCTGGGGGAGGGTTGGGTCACGTGGCTGGTGCAGCATGAAGTGAGAGCTCCTAAATCATCGCCACGTCAGACGGAGGCGTTGCAAATTTGATGGGAGGAGAAATCCACCTCAGAAATGGTGAAAGAAAGGAAGAAAGAGAGAGAGACAGAGAAAGGGGAGGCGAAAACAGCTGCAAGACAGGAAAAAATAAAGTCTTTTCCTAGTTTTGGGAGGCTGTATTCTAAATATAGCTACACTGTTCTCTCCGTCATTCTTTTTTGGCGGTGGTCATAGACAAATATACGTTCAGCTTCCAGAGTGCACTTGTATACAAATGTTTTACCTGTTGTTCCTCGTCTGTAAATATTATATCAGGACCTCCCCCGTGTATTAACGATTGTCAGTCGTTTCAGTGGTCAAGCGGCAACGTGTGTCCGTCTCTCCTGTTTATTTATATAAGCGGAGGGTCATAGGCCCAAAGGTCATGATTAGTGTCATGTTGGGTTGGTCTTACTTAAATGCAAAAGTACTGCATTAACGTATTTAAGCATCCTTTGTCAAATGTGTGCAAATACAATAAAGTCGATTTGTCTCTCTATCTCTCGCACACCATATATCTATATGTGCAAGCACTTGTCTGTGCGGGGTGATAAGTGGGAAACATCAGTTGGATCTGGACCTCCGCCAGAAGACTGCCCTGCCCAACTGACGTCAAAACGGTTTTCAACCGCGCATCGCCACGAGGAGCACGAACCAGTAGGGACAACAGCAACAATGGGGGTCGTAAACGTCAGTGACCATAACCGTTATTCAGCGTAGACAGGGGTGAGAGACAATCGGAACGCAGCTTGAACAGACAGTAAGGACAGTCCAGCATAACACACAACAAAAAAAGCTCAGGCTGGAGAATTTCCTAACCACCACTCCCGATTTTACACCTTTGACAAGCAGCTAGACAGAACTTCAACTATTATGTTCTTCAAAGTCGCCTGTCTACATCTCGCTAATCTTTCTCCTGACCTTTACACAACATTGCTGTACTCGTTGGTCTTGTACATACGTAGACTACTACCTATGTTCCTCTGCCTCCTCATTGCTTGTAAACAACCTCCTCCCCCAACCAATCCACCGTTGGACTTTTCTTACAACTAAAAAAAGGAGCTGCCTACTGCACAACACTGACCCCGATTGCATCCCTGGAGACTGGCAGCATCAGTGACTATAGTTCTTCTTCATCATCATCATTTATCCGTTGACTGGTGCTAACTGATCGCCAGCTGAGCTGGACCGTCAGCACCAGACGTCGGAGGGACCTGGCTAGACGCATCAGTTGACGAGGCTCGCCACTTAAGCCGGGTGTGAGAGGTAGTGAGTAGGTCCTGGAGCGACTAGTCCACGCCTTTACACTCGCCATGCAGTTCCTGCACTGACAGTCTCAGAGTCGATCTCCCTCCACGTGCCCTGAAGACACTCTTGTCGAACCACGAACCAAAGACCGAACTTAACTACAGCGAGAAGGTGAGGCGGAAGTGGGGGTCCTGCTCGTTTACATTATAACATACACGGCACGGAGGGATATGTTCTAAAATTTAATTCTTAGATCGCTGTGCTAGGGTAGAAAAATGAAAGTAATGACCAAACAGAGCTCATTGTAAGTGGAACATGTAATTTATAAGCTCTTGCGCTTGATAAAAATGTTCCTGACGTCCATGCTTTGCTTTTTATTGAGATCTGCGCGAACCCGATGGAAATGAAGATTTAATGCATCTTGTTTTGAATGCAAAGGCATTATTATTCTTGACAACAGTTGCTGAAGTTGCGGCTTTTAAAAATGAACTTTTTACCTTCTCATCGTCTATTCTCTCTATACTTTCTCTCTTTTACCGCTATTGCTTATAAAACATATGATGCTATAAATCAAATGCAAGATTTCTTCTGCTCAGCTGCACCATCAATGATGAGAATTACAACGTAGCTTTGCCACGTTATTCAAGCTTCTGAAAAAGTCACTCGCGCTATTCTCTACCGCTGGCAAGAAAAGACTGGCATCCAATGTGGCTGTTACATGACTTTAATAAAAATTTTGTGTGAGGCAATTGTCTGTTTAAAGATCACAAGACTTCCGGTCCTGGAAATCTGGCAATGCAAAAGCAGCACCGACAAACTCTGGCGGAGCTTTAGAAGTTCTTTCTTTTATGTCAGTTGATTCAATGCAAAGCAAAAAACTGTTAACAACAAAGTTTCTCACACTCCTACACAAAACTTTTTCATCTGAAATTGTCTGAACGGGGGTCTTTTGGCAGGAAGTTGATGTCTGGAAGCACTTTCTCGCGCATCCCTGTTTGTGCGTCAGGAGCGTGTCCTGTCTTTGTAACGCCATCTTGTCCTCCTGACCGTTCAGACAAGTTGGTTCCTTATTAGTCTCCCCCGCAGACCCCGATCACGCAAGATTCGAAAAGACTAGATTTACTTGGATTGGTTGGTTGGATAAGAAGCTCCAAACACACATACACACGGAGGGAAAAGCGGATGCGGGTCGTTGCAGTGCGATCGGCTCAAGAGGGCGTCATCGTGGACAGAAAATATCTGGGGATGGCTTGGAGAAGATTGTTATGTTGAGCCAAATGCACAACTGGAAGGGATTCTGGCTCCTGGTGCACAGCGCCAGGCAAAAATCATTACACGGGTCTGGCACGCGTGCACAAACAATTCTCCCCCGACTCAACGCACAGAAGGGGAGGGGTGACGCAGCTTTCCTTCTATTTTGATGTATATGTTTGTATACAATGTTTGTCGGCGATCCGTTTTACAGCTCCTGACTCACTTTTCTGTTATTTTTATGGATTTTTATCGACTTCTTCATACCTTTGAGGATGAAAAGAGTAACAAAGAAACTGAAACTGCATCTCTCTCTCTCACACACAATCGACCAGAACTTGAGTGTTTCAAACTCTCGCTCCTCCATGTGCCTGCTCCCCAATCTCACAACCGTCAACTGCTCCGTGGGTCGTGTTGCCCGTTCTTTCACCTCGATAAGCTGTAGCACCTGGCACCTTAAATACCAATTACAGTCGGCGGCCTCGGTGCGCTGGCTGCACCAGACGGCTAGGCCTCGTACCACTGGCGGCTCGTTTGATGAAGCAGGAGTGCGTGTGTGTGTGTACGCGCGCTCGAGTGTATGTATAAATGTGTGTACGCGCGTATATGCGTGTATGTGTGTGCGCGCGAAGCTGTACAAGCGTATACCATACATGTCAAAAGACACGTGACAAATACGTAACTTCAGTTTTGAGATAAACATTTGATTAAGGTACATTGTAAATATTGTATAGTAAGAGTGTTCTTTTAAGGTGCACTGCTTGAAATGGGTTTGAGGGAACGGGGAGTGGTAACCACATCAATAACTAATTTTGTAGGAGTCTAGAAAACTGCTCTAAACTTTTTTTGACTTGGAAATGTACCACCCTCCCCTGCTCGCTCTCCACAGGAACGGAGGATGTCGTCAAACTGCAAATGAAGCTCTGGACTGATAACTCTGTGTGGGTGTGACCGCTATTCTGCTCACATTTCATGCTAGCCGTCGGGTGATTGTCTCCTCTTTCAACCCTCCAGCATCGCTTTCTTACATCCCAAAGTTCAAAATCACTGCTAGTTATAATCATTTTTTTTTCTTAAGAAAAATAACCCCATCCCCTCACCAAACCAGCCAGCTACATTTTCCACGACACACGAGCGAGTGCCTGGAAGCCCATCCATGAATCCGTGCGTGTCTGTGCGTGCATACTTGTGTGCGTGTGACGGACGGAGTGATGGACGGACTGACAGGCAGAAAAAAAAAACACACGGAAGCGGAAGCGTAGAATTCTGGAGAATTGGAAAAGTTGTTTTGGAGTTGGGTGGTGGTTAGACGCAGAAGTCGATGACGGAGGAAGTCAGAGACGTCATTAACGGATGAAATAGTACATAGAAAGAATAGAGCAAGGACGTGTATTAAGAGATGATGAATATGTCAAATGACTCACGTGACTGGAAGTAGCTATGACGTTAGACGTGTTCAAACTCATGCCTGATAACCTATGCACACACACACACAAAGAAGTACACAACCCCACTCACACTCACACCATATAAACGCGTACTCGCACCAAGTTAAAATGATGATGACGAAGATGTTAGTTAATTTAACTAACAACAAAAAATCATTCTGACAAAATCTCTCTAGCTGCTTTCCGAAGTTTCTCGGGATGTTGTTCTAACAAAGGAGTCTGGCCAGAGCTCTCACTTTTTGTAGGCGTCACCGGGGATGGAGAAAAATGTCAGGGGGGTAGCGTGAAGAGGCAGTGCCCCTCTGTTTTTCCTCCCCCTACGTTAAGTTTATTTCCATGGCGAGAAGACTGCTGCTGCTGCTGCTGCTGCTGCTGCGGTCGATGCAGTTCGAGCACACGTTAGAGGAACAGGGGGAAGACGGGAAGGAAACCAGATAGGGAAGATTCATGGGCTTCGTGGTGCCTTCCTCTTTCCCAGCCAGCCAGCTCGTCAACTTTACTCCAAATGGTTCAATGTCTCCATGTGTGTATTTTTAACAACAACAAAAAATATTTGGTGTTGATGTTCCACTAAAGCCGATGAAATTATTCACGACTGGCGCCTCCCCAAAAACTGTAGGGAAATAATCCCAGCTCCAGAAAAATATCTCAGGTCACACACACACACCGAGCAGTTCCATTAGTTAAAACAAGGATGTTTACGAATAAGTTGAAGATGAATAATGACAAAGCGGAGGTCACTCTAATGGCTTCTAAAATCAAGTGTCTGCCTCTGCAACGCCTGCATTCGTAGAACAGTGATTTCTTTTTCCAAGACAGTTTAAAAATTCTTAAAATCCTGCATCTCTTCAGAGCATCACAGTGCAACTTGCGAGTCGTCTACCTCCACCTTCGTAAGATCAGTCACATCAGATGTCACTCGACAGACAAGTCTACTAAAAACATTCAGCATCTAGACTGCGGTAATGACATAGACGATGATCTTCCCAGCTGCTCTCTTGATGAGTTCCCTCAAAATAATTGTTCTCCATAAGCGAGAGGCTGTCCGGGCTACATCGTTTGTTCGTGTTGCACTAGTTGCCAAGTCGTGCTCGCTGTTGCCGGTGTTCCCAAAAGATATCTTTACTCTGCACACACTGATCTATTTCCACCTCACTCGAAAACTTTTTTTTTTTTTAAAGTTGGGGCCTGGCTCGTTTTCTTTTGTGGAGCCCAGTTCCTGCAGTTCCTTGCCCTCTTCTCATTGCTCAATGTCTTCCATTCAAGAATTTAAAGGGAATGGCAAATGAAATAGCAATTTTGGCGTCAATGATAGATGTTGACGTTCTAAACCGTTTCCGCTAAAAATGTGGGGTTAACACATACATTTATTACAGTCATGTCCAAAAAAACCCAGTTTCACTGCGGGTCAGTTCTCAAAGACCGCCATTTTTCGGACTCCTTTGAGAAAAAAAGAAATTGACTCTAATTAAAGACGAAGGTGTGTTTGTGTGAGTGTTTGGGGGGAGGGGGTTGTTGCCATCTTTTGCACGTTAGTCACGACTGTATTCTCCCCTTCTCTAAGCTCTCTTTGGTCGGGAGGTGCAGACGCTGACGTCTGTCAATAATACACTGAGGATCAGAAGTCTTGGGTTCGGATCTCGTCCTGGGCACGCTGTTTCGTCTTCTCTACATATGGCACCTGTTTACTAGGCCGGCTGCTCTGCCGTGATCTCTCCCGGGGTAACCTTACCCCAGAGTTGCAATAGTAAGTAAACGATTGATTTGTTATTAGGCCCACCGTCATGCCTTTTCTGTAAAAACACGTTTTCCGCAATCCGCTACTTCCCCTTCTAACAACGTCCGGGTCAGGTCGAGTTCCTCTTTCTCCCTATTTCCGATCCTATATGTCTTGTGTTCTTAAATTCTTCGTGTACCCGTTGACTCTCCTGACAAGCCCTATTCTTGTGCTGCAACGAGGATTCTTATAAAGAAGAAATATGTTCAATGACAACAATAACAATAGCAATAACAGCAATAATAAATTCTATCAGACACGTGATAAGCGGCTATCACTCGTGCTAAGCGATTGCTCACCCCTCTCACAACACACACACACTCCGCCAAGGAAATTTTAAGACCGGCAGAAAAACGACAACAATTAAAGAAAATAAAGTGTTGAACTCATTTCACATCCTCTGTTTAGTTAAGAAAGTCCTTATCACGTGAATATGTTGCCAGCGGCAATATAATCGACACTTAGATGGGCGTGTCTCGGTTTGACGCCATCTTTTACACGTGCGCCAGTTTCTAAGAAGACACTAGTGTAAACGATGGTGGTCAGGATGTGAGGATGGTTGGTTGGTTGTTTTGTGCCAGTAACTAAGACCTTATCAGGCGCAGGATGTCGGGAGACTGCGACTGCGACCGCCATAGACACGATGATGGCTCAACATAGCTCAGCCGGAAGTGCGTCATCTTCTGAGCTGTTTGACAAGGTCCGTGTGGTGCACGTGGCTGGCCACGGCGCTCACCCCGCTGAGACATCGGGAACACAATCCAACAGACAATACGACAACTGTTCACATACATCACCGCTTAAGGGTGATCGATGCGATTGTTGCGACACTTTAGAATTGGGGGGAGGGGGAGGCTGGAACCACAAATGAAAAGTTTGGAGGTGGAAACAGGGATGGAGACAGTAATGAAGCTCACGCCACCTCTAGCAGTCTGCACGGCCTAACCCGCTGCGCCATCGATAACACATCTACCCGCTTGCTCAGGCAGACTTCCCCTCCCCTCCCCTCTCCTCTTCCACCCTGCCTCCCTGCGCTAAGCCACACCCACAGAGGTCGCTGAGTTTAACGACAATCATTTAAAGTCAGGATCTAAAGACGGCACAGTTTAAATGTCAGCAAATGTCACTGCGCAAGACACAAACTATCTTTCTCTCTCATTCTTATCTGCACTTGTTAATCTGTTCCTAAATATTCTGATTTACGAGAACAATACATTCCCAAAACATTTACAATGCAATTTCTTAATTTAGATTCTACCTTTTAATGCAGGGATGGGCAACCTTTGTTTGCTCCTAGGGACATCTTGATATTTATAACATCATTGCACACGCAAAAATAAACTTAAAAACCTAAACAAATTTTTAACGGCCACAAGCTTTTCATTTGCCGTCAGCGGCCTGAGGGTTTAAGGTTCCTCACCCCTTTTTTAATGTCTGATTATCGTACCGAGATAACCTCCAGTGTAGCTATCTCTATGTCAAAAGCATTAGATTGATCATCGTATTATCTGTTTGGCCATTCTCCTCCCGCGGCATCATACGACCTTTGACCTCTCCTGCACAGTCCTTGGCTGGTTCCAGTATTATTTGTCTGTTCACACCATCTGTGTCCACGTCTTTGCACCAATTCAAATTTTGGTGACATCCTAAAACTTCGCAAACTCCGCACGTCGATAAGATTGAAGCGCTACAAGAACACAAAGCAACATCTCCTGTCTGACTTATTTTTCCAAGAAGGCTTCACAAACAACACAAGAAAAGTAAGAATTTCACTGTACAGCACCTATTCTAGCATATGCCAATTTTTAGGATTATTATTTTTTATTATTCATGATTTTGGATTCTACTGTATATAGCTATTCATCCTTGCCAGCCTGCAGAATGTTCCTGCTTGCGTGTCATTCCATTTCTGGGTTTTTACACTCAAAAGCAAGCCCGCTGACTGCTAGATGGATTTTTCGGCCTTTGTGTGCTGCTTCTATTGTTCCACCTTCATCCGGTCATGCGCGCAAGAATTCACTGAATAATGAAGTCTCTCTCTCGTTGCTATCTCCGTTTTTCTCTCTCTCTCTATCCCTCTCTTCGTTCCCCCCTCTCTCCATTGCTTTCCTGTTTCCCTCTTCAAAATATGTTCTTCTATTATTCTCTCTCTGAGTCTATATTCTCGTGTTCCCTGCTTTCATCGTATGTCTACTTTGCTGCGGTCTTTCCCTCGCTATATTCTGTCAGTAATACATCTATCACAAACTTTCTTCCTCTTTCAACTTTCTTTAGGCTTTCTTCCAATCTTCTTTTCTCCAAGTCTCTAAGCGCACGTGCGAATGTAACATCAAATCTGCAGTAAACGATTGCAATCACTAGTTTCAGAAGCTCACAAATGTCGGGGGGAGGGGAATCAAACTTTTTTAGGGAGGAGTAAGTAGGCAGTGGTAACCTAAGGATGGGTCCTCGGGGTTACCTCCTCTCCTGCACTCTTCTGGCAGCAATGGTGAAGGACGATAAACGTCTTAACACGGCTAAAAGCTTTCTGCTTCATCAGACATCCAGCCAGATCCACACCATCGGGCATAATGCGACGCTTTGATGAAGTGGGGCTTTCGGTGAAGCTGACGCAGTTGTTGCAGTCGCTGCTGCTGCTAGGGCGATTTTCAATCACCATCTCAGACGATGGAGACTGTGGAGAGGGGGCGAGGGAGTTACCAAACATCTTGTGCCAGTTGCAAGTGACAGACGCACCTCAGATGACTGGTCATTCTAGTGCAAAACGGACTAGATATGTGGAGCCATGCACAATGAACATTAGCTAAGTTTAAGGGAGTTACTTTTAAAGAACTTTGATATAAAATGATGTGATTATCTCGGGATTATTTCAGCTACATATAAAAAATAATAAACATACGGCTACACAACAACAATGCCTATATTTACAAAAAAAGCCAGACCGTCTTCATAACCCTGAATTCTCTTCAAAACTATGACCACGCGGGTTATCTAACAACAACGATTATGCGCACAAAAGGTGATTAGCTCTCCAAGAATGTGATCTTCACAGCACATAGTGACTCGAGAGAATGATAGATGATGATGATGATGATGATGATGATGATGATGATGATGATGACGACGACGACAACGATTTCTTCTTGTGCGCCAAGTTCGATGGCCAGTCTACATCGACAGCTACATCGACTTCAAAAGGACACTAACTCAGGAGACGCAGGCCTCAATTTCCTCCCTGACTGTCAAGCAGGCAAAGAGCATCGGTAAATATAGATCAAGAAAATCTCCTCATAAATAGCCCCCCTTCCTGTCGGCGCGGCCAGCGAGGTGACTGAGCGCAGGCCAGGGCCAGGGTGGGCTTGGCGTTTGTAGCCACTGATTGGGCTTGAGGTCGTCGTGGGGCGAGTGGCTGATGGCTTCCAAAGAAAGCACTTCCGGCCAATCGCTTCCTAAACGTGGCAGAGAAACCAGGACGTCGCACCGCAGGAAGACAAGAAACAGTGGCTTCATCTCAGGGCGTGGAGAAGAATGGGGTCGCAACCATGATGTCGCGTTCCTCCGGAGGTCAAGAGATCACTTTAGAGCGTGTACAGACACAAAGGCAAATGAAGTCATAATAAAATTAGCATATGAACCTAGTTCCAGTAGTAGCCCGGTATTCAGGAGAGTAGGTGATAAGATAATCGTTAAGACCCGATAATCTTGCGTCCGTCAGGTGAGAGAACTGCAAGTAGGACCACGTGACTAGGACACATCTATGTAGCTTGCTATCTATACAGCTCTAGACAATGCAAAGAAAGGCAGACCGCTATCATCTCATTCCGCTGAATTTCTTCACTGACTATTCTGAGAGATCTTGGTGTTTCGGGTCAAGATATGGAGGTCAAGAGGAAACAAAACACTCACTATTTAAAGCTTCGGCACGAAAAGCATCCAACAGAGATCAACTTGACTTTTTTTTTGAAGCAAAACGGCGGTGAAATATAGTTTTCTCGTGTGAACTTTAATCGTAATTGACGTGTTCACCTCCCAGTGGTTTTGCTCCTGTCAATACAACTTTTTAGACTTCCTGACCTTTGCTAAAAGCAAAATTTCTCCCGTGGAGCCAATGTGTCTGTGACCCGCTTTATATCCACTCTACGTGGGCGACCTGATTTTTTTAACATTTGTTCTCGCGTTCTTTGGTCCAATTAAATGGAATTATGGTTCAAATAAGCGAATAATATTTGGCTTATGTAATAGGATTTGTTTCGGTTCTTTAGAATTTGATTCGAATAAGCAATCGGTCCGATTAACCGGAATCGACTGTATATATCAGACACCAGCGCTGCTGAATGGAAAAAGCACGAACTTGTATTATTGGACTGCTGGCAGACGATTTTTTTTCAACTACTAAAACAAGGCAGGAGTGTACAAAGCTTCCGGTTTAGTCACATTCATTGTTTAGGTTCGCCGAGACTGGCAGTGGAGAACTTCGTAAGAGGCTGGGCGTTGGTCTCGGCAGACAGACAACAATCCATCTAACACGTCCATGGACAAAGGAAGTCTTCTCCTCATGACTGCCAAACGTCCAGTGCATTAGCTACAAGGCTATGGAGCTTCCCCGAACACAACCAGCCGGCACAAAAAAAAGGTACTTCTGGCCCCGAAAAGCATCAGCTTGCACGTAAAACGCAGCGGCTGTTTCCGACAGACGACTGCCCCCAAACACACTAAACTGAGAGAAATGAGTTATTAATCTACAACGGAATATGGACATGAAATGACTTGCGAATGATGAATGATTAAACAGTTGCCTGCTCTTTCGTGTTTACACCATCATTAAATGGAGTCTGTCTCTAACAAGCGCGGCCCTCTCTCTCTCTCACACAAGTGCAAACTCAGCACCACCACCAGCAGCAGCAGCAGTGTTATTAAACTCTAGTAATTACGGCGTCGGAAGCAACAGACCGGAGTGGATGGTGGAAGATTGGAGGATTGTGTAGTGAGGGTGGTGGCCTACCCAACGCGCTGGTGGGAGAGTAATTAACGCAGCTAACGACGAAACTAAACCCTGGGGTTGTCTCACATGATCGCCTCCGTAATGCCTCTGCAATTACAGAATGACTGAGTTTTGTTCCCTACGCGATGCCTATTATCGAACTTTGAGCGAATAACTCTGTTCCTTAGGGATTTTCATGTTTGTAGACACAACACAGTTCTTCTTTGCATCCTGGATAAAGGTCAAGATCCAATTGCCGACGAGGTCTCAAAAGTAGGCTTGCTGTTATGGCAAATGGGCTTCATGCGCTTCTGAATGTCCTGCGCCTTTCAGTGAACCTCTATGAAGCATTAATTTTCATCAATCCAAAGATGTTTACATAAATTTTAAAAAATTTTAAAAAACTAGCATACTCGTGTGACAAACTTAGAGACGAACTGCAATGTAGACTGGGGTGGTGCTTTATACTTGCTAGCAATTTTAATGTTAGACCCGGTAGACCTGAGAACAAACAAGAGCGCGCGCTCTGCGAAGATCGTCAACTTGTACAAGTTCGATACCTAAGCAGCTGTGACCGCGAGACGTCAGCAGCGACGGCCACGGACAGACGCTACGCCTACCTCCATCAACCGTCCCGACCTCGTCAAGGAAGCCACGTCGATGGCCGACGACCTCGGCGATGGCCCATGAGTAAAGAGGCGACCTTTCCCGTCTACCGAGACCCCCAGACACGATACCGCAAATGGCAGGCGTGCGCCACAGGTCCAGCTGCCATGCAGACGGTGGCAAACAAACTCTGGCGTCTGGCGCCCCCCTCAGCTGTCGCAGCATCGTTTGCTGGCTGCTGCTGCTGCTGCTGCCCGACGTGTGACGTGACGGGTTCAGCCTCCACTACGTCGTGCTCCGCCTTCACGAGATTTAGCGCTCGGCGCACAGCACGTTCACACTGCTACAGGATGGCTAGAGGCAATCAAATAAAGTTATCCCTCTCCACTGCATTTCCAGATTCCCTATTGCGTACCTGCCGATGGAGGAATGTGCGATGTGCTGTCAGCAAGTCTCCCCACTCCTGCCCCAAGCAACGGGCCTGATACAAGCTGTAGTCAGACTTTCGAAACATGATACATGTTTTCTATCTACCCATGGGTGAAAAGAATCACAGATTTTGGACAAACAAGTTTTGAGTGCCAATGCGCAAAACGTTTGAAAAAAAAAGTCATGGAGACTAGCGTATTCGTAACCGTCTCTCCTCACACACACAAATGCACCCACGGAGTAAGAAGAAGATCTCACAAGACTTTTACACTTTCACGAAAATAATACCTTATTAACGACAATGGCACAACATTTTTGCTAAAAAATGTCTGATAGAGCACCATACCATCTCCCATTCATTTCTCGAGCACCCAGTTCCCTGCGAACAAGCACCTCATACAACACGTTCTCACTCCTGGTCAAGATAAACACGCCATTGGCTAAGGTAATGAGACAATAATTCCAATGACGGCAGTAATGGGAAGGGAATGGCAGAATTTAGCCAGCCAAAGTGATTCGGCGGGGATGGAGGTTGAACGGGAGGAAAAAGTTGTGAGGAACGTGCAGCGAAAGACTAATGGAGACGACGAGGAAATGTTTGACGACGTTATCTCTGACTGCCAGTGCGAGGAAAACTTTCTTCTTGCGTCCTTTCGTCTCTAAACAGCATCGCCATTATTCTCCCACTTCTCCATAACCGTTCTTCCATGTCGCTGCCAAGTATTCGCGTAACAACCCGCCAGAACAACAACAACGCACAGACATTTATAAACACACACAAACACTCACACCTCAAAACACTCGCATCCTGCCCCACATCCAGACGGAGAAAGCGAGCGAAAGCGAGAGCGAGAAAGAAAAAAGTGCGGAATGTAGAAGGCAGATGGCACCGGAAGTACAGCTGCAAATGAGAAAGAAAGAAAGAAAGAAAGAAAAAAAAAACGCAACAGGAAACGGTGCAACAAGTCAAACCCCAACCGTCTTGCGGACCGAACCCAATGGACCAGGCATGGGCTTGCACTAAAGTGAACATGGAGGCAGCGACATTAGTTGCTTCTATCGCGTTCACCACACAGTGCACCTGTACACCTACCCTACAGTAAGCCTTCTGATTAGTTTACGTCACTGAGAGAGAAAAATAGCAACACATACACATACACTTGTTTACAAATCCCACATAGATGCCAACTCTCTGGTCCCGTGCTGCTTGTTGTTCGTAAACATGTTTGCTGCAAGTCAGTCATCACATCCGCCAACAATTTTTAAAAAAATCGGTAACAACAAAAAAGAACGAGGGCAAACTATTAAAATAAAAAAAACTCTTCATATAGTTTTTATATGCTATTCTTAATATTTTGTTTTTACTTTGGAGTCCCTAAAGCAATAGTTCTACAAAGAAAATTTTGTTACAGGTGGGGTCCCTATACAAGCCTAAAAACAGATCATAGGCACAAACAGAATAACAAAGGTCTCCAGCACCTAAAGCATCAGCTCAATCATAATTTAGTCATCATAGCAGAAGAAAGATCAAAAACAGCTACAACAACAATGATAATGCTACTAATAAAAGGACACGAGTCTTATTGCTTAGAAGGATAGGGGCAGTGAACTGTAAGTGGTTCAGTGTCCACAGCAATTTTCCCATCTGTCGCCTCCTCCTCCTACTACTACTACTACAACAACAACAACAACAACATCATCATCCATCATCATCTCATCCATCCATCCTCCATCCATCCTCCAATCATCATCATCATCATCACCATACATCCATCATCATCATCAATCATCATCAATCATCATCATCATCATCATCAGAGGTTGAAAAGGAAGAGCAGAGAATTGTCCAAACCTAACCTAAGCCTGCCTCTTCTCTTTCTTTCTTCATGCATCCTCAAATCACGCGTTCAGCACTGCTGATCTCCCCTTTTCCAAGAGGACCAAAAAAACGAAGACGCTTTGAAAGCAGCGTCTAATTTAAAGGGAAATTTTACATGACAGAACCTCAACCATCGTACGCCTTGTATCTCAGCAAAATGATACAAGTTTACGGACCTTCAATCTCTAGAAGAGCAAAAACAAATGTCATAGCAATAAGGAGAAAGGAAAAAAAAAGGCCGATAAAGAAGGGAAATTTCCAGATTACTCTCAATCAAACCTTTAAACAGAAAGAAAAAAAGCGAGGACCAAAAAAAAAAGAGAGAGAGAGAAAAAAAAAGAAAGTAAGAAATCATTGAAGAAGAGATTGAATGAATAGAATCTTGTCTACATGTTGCAAGAACGCAGCCAGTCTCTTCTCTCAAGGTCTGTCATCGACTAAGATACATTTACAACAAATATCAACCAACCAACCAAATGAACTCTCGATATCGAACTGAATTCTCAGCACGCAAGAATTGTGTAGTCAAGGGAACGACTGCGTCTGCTATCGTCCAAGAAGAGGTTAATTCTGGCATCGAGGGACAGGACTGTAAGACGCTTACTGAGTGACCTCAGGCAGCAACATTGTCTGGCATGACTGGAACTGACAGGTTGTCTAGAAAAAAAGAGTGTGTGTGTGTGTGAGAGAGAGAGAGAGAGAGAGAATTTTGACACTTGCCATTTTTAATGTATTTTACTTCGTCATTATGACATGGTGGGCATTCAAGCATAAAATAAACAAAGCAAATCCGAATATAAAATCCAACAAATAAAATGACTATTTTCGTTCCATTCGAAGCGAGGAAATCCAACTGTAGCCGACAGTCACCAGAAAGTTGATGTATGATCATCATGCATTTATACTCTAACTGAAAGTACATTGTTTCGACTCTTATAAATGCAGGCAAATAAGCACTTATTCCGTGTAATATTATAATCACTCAATCTCTTACGTCCGTAATAACCTAAATTAATGCACAATTAGTTATAACTCGTGTCCTTCGGAATTGGTTTTGCCCTAATTTTACTTGCTTCAGCTATGTGTTTTGGTTCTGAACCTTCTCTAAAAGCAGTGAAGAGGTTTGTTCTGGTGCCTGCTGCGCGTGCTCGTGTAAATTTTAATGCTTAACAATTACCGGGCGACGGAAATGAAATATATGCACCACGCGTGTTTATGCATGTATGCAGACGATAACAGTGCGAGAAAACGAGATACCACGAGCATCAGAGATAGAGAGTGTGTCTGCGTGGGCATGTGAGCGAGTGCGAAGACAGGAAGAGGGGAAGATAGTGAAATATAGGAAGACAGGGGTAACAAGAAAATTCAACTGTAATGAAAAATAACAGCGCACATTGAAATCGTTTTGTCAAGAAAGAAAAAAAACCCACTCTCTATGAGCGGAAATCACGTGTCCTAAATGACCCGAGCTTTCAAAACAAAACAAGTGTGATCGAAATTTAAAAAATGAAATCGAAAGAGAGAAAAATAAAAACCGGGGAAAAAGCCTGCAAGACTTTCGATCACTATGTGGCAAAATGACATAACGTTTAAGAAAGATGGTTGGAGAGAAAGAAAGCAAACAGGGGGGGAAAAACCCTCTAAGACCGGAAGCTAGTGCCATCTTCACCGTCCCTCGAACATAAAGCGCAAGTGCCATTTCTCTTGTGAGTGCCAGACGGATCCAACCAAATGTCCGCCATCCACATGATTGGTATTAGAAGGACAAGCCGCAAAACCAGCAAGCCGTGCCAAGAGCCCACGCGATAACCTCCTCTCCCTCCCATCCCCATCTTCATAAACTCTCTCCATCCGCGCCTTTTTGCCGGAGGTCGGGTCCGCCAATCGATATCTGGCGGTCCTTTCATCTCTTTCGTTCGGCTTCTTCCTCTTCGCCTCTTCCTCCTGATCTTCCTCCCAAGCTTATACAGAGGCTGGAGTCGACGGTGTCCGGTATTAGCGAGGTGGCGAGGGGAGGATGGTTGAGGAGTTTAGCCGGTTAAGCGCGAGTCGATTCCGTAATTCCTGACAAACGTGCTGTATGTTCATCGTCGGCGTCTTCCAGCTCGTTTCGTGTAAATACAACAGAAAATGCTATCAGCAAGATAGACGATGTCGGACGCGACAGAACAACGGACGGTGGGAGGATTGGGTCGGGTTGAGGTGAGTAGGGACGAAGTGAGGGAGTGGTGAAAGACGTCTGATGGAAAGAACTAATATACATCTGCTTTACGTGGACATGAAACCAGACAAGATACTCCCAACTTTGTCCTGGAATGGTAGCTACACCCGTCACTCCATGAACTTTTGCAACGTTGAATTTTATAGTTCTTTTTATCCATTTATTTCCCTAAGTCCAGTTTCATAGATACAGTACATGGCAAACAATAAATTAGTAGACTTATAGCCCTTGTCAGCCTCTATCTGGCCTTGTCATTATTTTCCCCAAGTCCAGCTTCAATTAAGCAATGATAAACCTTTACTCAAACTGTGCATTGGACTTTAAAAAAAGTTTCGTCTTTCAGTAACAATAATGCAGCAGTGTGTCTACGCATCACAGATGAACGAAGACATCAGGCTTATGAAGGAGGGTTACCAGTGATATAAGACGGTAAACTTCAAGACTATTCGTTCCATGCTAGACCAACAACCGACCAGCAACATCCGGTACGGACGTACCACGCAGGTTCATCTTAGCCTCGAGGTTAATAAAGTGAGGGTTAACAAACACCCTTCCCTGCACCTCCCCCCATACACGTCCTCGTCGCAGGGACACACGGCTGCTTGGGCGAAACCTTTGGGCAAGAAGACCCTCTTTTCAGACTCGACTTGCAAAGCTGCAAGCAATTAAGGCCCAGCCCCTAGTCAGTTGCCCAACATGTTTGCCAACAGGTCTCGCTGGAAGGTTTGTGGCAACACGTCACCCATGAATCCCGTTTGTAGCGCCCCCTGCACTAGTACAGGGGAAGGGCCGACTTGCACGGGGGCGTTGTGGGTCTGAATGGTGCATAAGCGTGCACCTGGTTCTTTAAAGGCGAACCTCAGTGCAAAACTGGTTTCCAACGATGGTGTTGAGTTCTGTAAGATATGGGTTTTTTTCTAAGTGAACAAACATGTCTGTGTTAGAAGATACTAGTCTTTGAACGTCCAAGTTTTCGCCCGGAAAGAGATCGTGACCTTATTTATGTCCACTGACTTCAATGATGTCCGATATTAGAACTTAGACCAATCCGCGTGTGCTTTCTCGCAAAAATAAGAAATAAACACTAAAAACCGCAATGCAATTTTGTAACAAAATGTTCTATTAGCCTGTAATCAACTTTGACTTTAATTTCGTTCTCGACACGGGTTGTCCTTTAATAATTCAGGTTCTGTACCTTACATTCGACAAGAGGAAGCCACTCCTGCTTTCCTGAAAACTAAGATTCATGAGGGGTTGAAGGGAGGGAGTCGGAAAAAAATAGGCCACTGAATGATGCAAACCTGATGATACACAATGTGCTGATCACCTTACCAAAAACTCAGCATGTAAAGAACAAAGCGTCCGTTCTATGCCGTCTCTAGAGATGACTGATAAACCTGTGTTGAGACCGACAAATCTCAACCGCATCAGAAGTAAAAGTTTCTTAAATTAATGTTGAAATGTTGTTGGGAAAGTTATCACAGTTTCGCTGCATATTGCAGCTGCACAAGAAGTCCTATACTACTGCACAATGCACAAGATGTCACTGCAGCTGCACAAACAATAGTCAGCTGCACGTTTGCTGCATACTGTAGCTGCACAGATGACAAAAATTCAACCCAGATTCACCGTCTACTGCATCTGTAAAGTTTACTCATGTGCTCCTGTTTTTTTTTCCTTTCTCACTCACCCATCCCCACCCCGATCCCCGACCCCAATCCTGCTGATGCTCGGCCGTTGGGACTCGAAGTTGGCAAGTGAAGTGCAGTCGGTCGTTATGTTCCGCGAAGAGATGCTGTTGCTGTCCTTCACTCCCTCAATTCTCGATTTCCGACGGACGACAGCCGCCAAAAAATGGAGAGACTGGGCATGTCCTCTTTGCAACATTTCCGAACAAAACCACAAAAAAAGAAAGTAAAAAAAAAAAACCACACCAAACACGAGAGTGGCCCTCACGGATTTGCTTCGCTCTGCAAAGCTCAATGCGTCCTGCTTCCATTAGTACGTTGGCCTATGCATTGCTGCTGTTCTCTTCATGTTTTCAACAGCTCCACTTTTTTTTTTTGAAAAAAAAAAGATTTATAATAGCGTGCAATTTTATTGGATGCTCTTTCAATGTTTGTGAGCTTTATCTCGTATATGGACAGAAAAATATGGTCTCACAGCAAAACTATTGCTTCATGGGGGGAGCCTAGGAATCAGCCCATTTCTATGTCTGATCTTTGACTTAGCACTTTGCTTTTGATGCTGACAATGACGGACCGTGGAACGAAGAGATTTACGGTGCCGTTGACGCCCTCTACGTGGTCACAACGTGGCCCTCTACGGGACAGTAACGTACGTCTTGTAGGTGGTAACAGAGTGGTTCTCTGCGTTGTAATGTACGTGCGTTACGTGACAAAAGATGAGCACGAACACCACTCACGTCGTGCCATGGCCAGTTGTTCCCCACCCACCGCTCGTTGAACGAGACAATAAAATTTACCTCCCTAAAGACTTCCATGAGCTCCAGATCTGATTACAACCTTCCTTTGCGTCAAAGGGGAAAAAATCGGTTACCATCGCGACAACAGACAGGCGCGCTCTGTATGCCTGTTTGTCGGTCTGTCAGAATACTGAGTGCAGCGGAGAAAAGGTCTTGGGTGACTGCAAATTGGAACTTTTCCAGGGGCCCATGCCCACGAGTTTCGGACGCGCCAAAATGGGGATTCACCCCGTTCTGGGCCCCGACATCAAAAACCAACTAATCAAACACTCAACAATTTCTCCTGTTTGTTCATAGCTGTGCCATTAACTTATCTTCCAGAGGGATGTTGTAAAAATGATATTATCGTAGCCAAAAAAAATGTTATTACACTATTGGTGTTAGGCTTCTTTCGCAGGTAAAGAATATTTGTCCTAATATATAAGCCTAGTGTACTCACTTTCATACAATCACATACTTTTAATGTAAGTGAATCAGTGAATTTGAACCACTAACCTGAAACTAGCACCGGCCTATGTAATGAAAAATTTATATCAAATAAATTTGATTAGGCCCAACATGCGAGACCTCTGGACGAATTTCCCTCCCGGGGCCTCATACAGGTTCTGACAACAAAGGGTATCAGATAATGGTCCAGGTTATGTCTGACATGTATGGCAGGCTCCGCGCGGCAGATTGCAGCGACGCGGCGTCGGATGGCGGCAACCGACTTCGCTGATCAGGGGCCTTGTGAATCACGCTGCAGGAATGCTGGAGGTGTTGCGCTGCACTGCACCACACCTGCGTCTACAGGTATGCTGGCGGGAGAAGATGCAGGAGCAGCCGGGGGATGATGGGGGATGGGGAGGAGTAAAGAGGGAAAAGCAGGGGCCAACGGTCTCTCAAACGTATGCACACAGGTAAAAGGAGACGGAGGAGGAGGGGGGAAGTAGAGAGAGAAAAAAGGAGAACAGTGGGGCTGGGGGAAAGGGAGGTATAGGAGGGAGGAGACTGTGTACTGATGGTAATGTTATTTCCTTACGCTGCCGGGGACGTACTGTGAAATCCGCGTAGCCAAAGCCAAGTAGGGGAACAGAAGCAGTCACATTGCTGCCCCTGTTGTTGGGTCTTGAAGAGCTCCCTGAACACAGTGTGTGGAGGACGAATCGAGCAAGATGGCGATCAGCAGACTGGTGTGTCGGGACGATGATGCAGAAGAGCACAAAGACAACGAAGAAGACTGGGTTCACGATAGCAGCAACTGAAAATTGTTTGCAGATAAATAAATAACTGTTACCGTGATGCTAACCATGTGTGCACCACATTGCCCGTCTTCACTTTACGCCGTCTACCTTCTTCCTGATCCTCCAACCCCAACCCCCCAAAAAAACCTCCGCAACCCTCACCACCAGCTTGTCCAATATGCCCAGCATCAGCTCCTACAATGAGCATAGGATGTATTTGTGAGTGGATCGGCTGGTTTACTGATTTACAAATGGAAGCTGATTTAAAAGTTGCGTGCCCGTTGCAACGCAATGGTAAAGACTACGGTATGTAAAAACAAATGAGAAGGTAGGTAACAGAAGGAAGGTCGCAAGGAGACAAAGCAGAGACAAGGACGACCCGACAGAGTACACCATTTTGAAGAGAACACAGGCAGGCATAATGGTGCCGTTTCACGAGCTTGTAATCACACATCATTTTTATGTTTATTTTTATATTCTTATATATTTATATTTTCTTATTTCTTGCCCACGCGTATGCCTGTGTGTGTTTGCACTCGTCTAATGATAATGGTAAACAAATAAAGAAACTGGAACTGGACTAGGACGAACGCCTGCGTCGATGAAAGAACACAGGTCCATTTGTCGACTGTAAACATAAACGCCCTCCCTCCTCCTTTTCCGTTGTGAAAAAAACTTTATTTGCATAAAGCTTTCCTAGTTGTGGCCACAAAGTCCTGGCAAAGCAAAGCTTTGGGAGGGAGATTGAGATTGTGGGTTGCACTAGCTTAGTTTCGTACCTCGTTTCATAGTCGACAGCTAGACTGGCGGTTTTATATCTTCATGTCTGAGGATATCACCTCCCCTCCCCAAAAAACAAACAACAACAAAAACAAACACACACTTTCCCTCACTCAAGCACTCCTGATTTTTGTCCATTAATATGAAGAGTTGTCTATTTGTGTTTGTCCATCTAAGTGATCTAACTCCCTTTTCTTTGGGGAGGGTGGGTTGTTCTTTTTTTTTTCCTTTTTTTTATATGTACAATCGCATCTATCTTGCCTTGTGCATATACGTCTCTCACCGTCCATTGTCTGTTACCTAATGTTCAAATGTTTCTTTTCTATTCAGCGCAGATAGTGCGACCTATCTCGGTCATGATGCTGCGCGATACAAGTGCACAAATTATTACATTATAGTTTAATAAAAGAAAATTACGGCCTGTGAATAGCCAGCATGATCGTAAAAAGGAAAAAAAATTAATAAAATATTTTTAACGGTAAATCGATGATGCCAATTTCAAGTGGTAAGTGTTGTCGCACAGTGTCAAGAGTCAAGGCACATTCGCCTGTCAAAGGAGAAACATTTTTAATGCCTGATTGTAAATGTTTAGCCTGCTAAGCTGAATCTTAATCCCGAGAACTTCATAAGTGAACATCTAAAAGGCGGAGCGGTAGATGGCGGCAGCGGCGCGGCAAGCGGAGACAGTGGCGCGGCAAGCGGTAGCCAAACGCAACAAAACTCAAAACAACAATAACACAAGCACAAACATCCCCCTCTACCCTCCCCCCTACACAACATTTCACAGGCCTCCTTTCAGTGCACCTCAGTACAGACTTGCACCGTAACTGCGGCCGCGGCGGTAGACGGCACATGTCCGCAGCACCAAAAAGACCGACAGTAGATATACACTCCACTATCACTAGAGGCCCCGCCGCCAGCCCCTCCTTTTTGTGTGTCAAACCTTATGATTACCCACGGACAAGCTCGCGTGGGTGAGTAATGAGGCTGTTAACCCCTTGACCCAGCGTGCGCAGAGTTACCTGGGAGAGAGAGAAAAGGGAAGACTAGAGAGACAGAGCGTGCGATCGCTTTATGCTATTAATACGGCTGAGGGGTGTCGGGGGTAAGGTTCAATCTCCATCGCGCATTCTACGCACGCGCAGGCCGTGAGTCAGAAGGTCTGGGGTGGCAGGGTGGTTTTAGAAGGAAAGGAGGAGGGGGTTGGAGGAGATGCGCTTGAATGTTACGGTCGGTCGTACTGGCATACCTGTACCCACAGCTGCCAACCTCCGCAACAAGACGTACAGATGCAAGCATCCCACTTTCCACCCAGCCACCAAACTTCTAACCTTGTTTTTTCTGGCATCACTGGGTCGACATTTGACTGCTGTCAGCATTGTTGGCATGTCAGTTTCTTGATATAGCTAGCAAGATTTGAGACAACAGACAGAGGCATCCTATGATTTGCTAAACAATTTTATCCACGAAGTTATCATACATGTAAATTAGCGTTAAAATCCTACTGGCAGTAAGGGCACTGAACTTAAGTGCTCCACAGTGGAAGCATTAACCAGAAGGCTATGGAGCATGTCTATACAAAGATAAGTGCTTAAGTGGCAGATAGAGTACAGCATATGGAATGTTGACTCCAAATGTCTCCTTCTGCTACCTTTACCTTCCCTGATGAATCAGGGAGCCTCTTCTGCTAGGTAGACAGGGGAAGTTTTCTAGCTACATGCCCAAGCAGGCCTGAATCAGTGACTTTGTGTTCTACATCCGAGACACTAGCCACCTAGTTAGGGTGAAGGGTGTTAGGGTGCACAAGAATGCATGAACATATATTCTAGCTTTAGTTTTTGTTTTTTTTTTTTAAATCTTCATACCTGCTCCTCTAAAAAGAAAATAACTCTAACTTTCACCCATCTGTATTATATCAATCTGCCAGCACTGGTCACAAAACACTGGTAGGAAGATCAATGTCTAGATAATATTTAATTTCTTGCAATCACACCTGGACTCTGAAAGTCTGACTGTGAGGATATGTGAAACAGGATAATTTCAGCACCCCTTGTCACAAGCAGGATAATTATTTCACATGGATATGATACTGCATATGTGGAGGTTTTACTGCAGGCAGGTGCACACACTCATAAAGAAGTGGGTGTGTAGATTCAGTGCTAAGATGCTCAGCAATATTTGGTGGCATAAACTAGAGTCCTCATTTAATATCTTGATACCATTTATCCAACACAAATGTTGAGCCAGTGGCAAGGGTGTAAGCACAAAGAGGGTGCTTGATCCATACCCAGGAGTAACTTTAAGATAAAATCTGTTCTACCATAAAGTCTGGCAAAAGGCTAGGTTGACAAGATAACAGGTGGTGAGTAAAGGAGTTAAAGGTCAATCTTTCACCTTTGGGCAGGAAAGAGTGGATTCAATCTAGTGGAGGGAGGTAAGGGTACTTGTCAGCAATTAGCAAAGAATGACCACAAGGGTTGCTAGCACTGTAGGTGTTCCTTACTTCCCTCTCAAGGGTCGAACCATTCTTTCCCCACCATAAGTCAAACATTTGGCCTTTAAGACTGTTCTTCAAGCAAGGAAGCATCTTCATGTGGGTCATGACTTTCTAATATTGATCATCCCTAAACTCCCATACACTATATTACACACACATGATTTGGTGTACTAGTTTCTTGATCATGCATACTTTCTGACAGTGATCACCCCAAAATTCCCATACCCCTAATTGCACACACATGATTTGGTGTACTAGTCTGTTGAAGGTACATTCTTTTTATTGCATATGTAATATTTACACATAACTGAGAATACTGAGTGTATAAAAGAGTAAGATGAACAGACAGATGAAATAGTCTAAACAAGTGGTGTGAGTCAGATGTGATGACTGGTTGTATGCACCCCTCTATGACTCATCAACATACAGAAATCTTTGGGAATCATAGATGCTCTTATGCTAAATGTAAGAATGAACCAGAATATGTAAGAATGAATTTATTGTGGTTCATTGTTTTCATTTGTATCTTTATTTAACTCAAAACTACTATAGAAGTATATGCATATAAAAATCTTAAAGTGGGGTTTTCTTTTCTTTTTTTAAATCAGTTTCATATTTTTTCCTGTTTATGCTTGGTTTAGTTCCACGATTACAAAGGCCATGAAAGCATTACAAAGGCCTTAATAATTCAAGCAGCAGATTGGGAAGCTGTAAACAGAAGGGAAGCAACTTTCAGTTATCACGCCTTGCCTTTTGGTGTCCCTTTGAAGTTAGAACGACACTAGACATTACATAATAATTTGAATTATATATCTTATTAAGGTAAGCAGTATTGTTCTCTTTATCATTATAAATAAATGTTATGCTGTAATAATGCCACTTACACAAAGGGCAATGAAAGTTTATAAGCAATATGTCACACTTATCTAATAGCTTTAGCCAAAGCAAATAACGACAATTGTTGTGGTATATTTAATAAGGTTCTAACTATTGTGAAAAGAATAATTTCCTTCGAGTGAAGCGTTAGACCACACTTTCTCAGGTCCAGCTTTTATGTGAGACCAGCATCCACCTTCTCTCTTTTGCTACCTTACTTTCACCAACCCTCTATGGAGCCAGATGCTTGTTCTCAACAGCTCGGGCAGCTAGGAGAAATTTACTGCATCACACAGGTTTCGAACTGGAATACCTCCAGGTTTGGATGCCAGTACTTACTAACCTTTTCAGTAACTGCTTCCCTACTTATTCTTGTGTCACAACATAAAGGTCTTTTATTACCTTTTAATATCTTGATTAGTTCTCTCTCACTCACACACATGTCATCTTGCAGCTGTATTGTCCTGGTGAGTACAATTACTATAGTGATGACATGCAATCAATAATAAGAGATGCATTCCACAACTACATATAATTTGAAAAAACAAGTTTTCTCCAAGTACTCTATAGCTTCCTTCAACCAGTGCGAGTTTGTTCAAGTACATGCATGCATGTGTTAATGACTGTGGGCCCCTAATGTGACAATACTTTTCTTGTAAGTTATAATGATCACATTACAGCACAATCTAAATAGCGTTCACATTCAATTTGTGATTTAACATAATTTGATTTTGTTCAGCGTTGTGCTGGTTGCTAATTTATGGTAGTAATTCTGAGTTTCTTCTCAATACTCTATAGAATTTTTTTATCAGTTTTTAGCTCAAATTTAATATAGCCTTTGGCCTACTCTGCAGAAGAAATGCTAAACGAATCTATGGAAGTGAATAAGATGATGTTCATATTTCACAAGTCAAATAATCATTCCTGTCAAATGGTGGTTTTATCATGCTAGATTGCTTTGGAAGATAATATAAAGTTTGTCTTCTCTTGTGAAAAATGAAAGTTTAAGAAGAAAACTATAATTAGCTGTGTGCTACCTCCTGAAGGATTTATTTTGGATGAAAATGTGACAAGACCATTTATTTTGTTGTTCTGAAGCATTTTGGAAACAGTTCTTGAATACTTCATACTGTTGATTAATTAAAAAAAACAGTTGTATGTTTGTGATTTGTGTGGTACCGAGAACACATTGCAGAAAAGTGAGTTACAGAAATGAGGTGCATGAACAGAGGTATATTAAAGTACAATCCCACTTAACTGAGGAGTGGGACTGAACAGATCTCTATAGACCCCTATATCAAATGTGTTCCCTCTTTTCATCTTTCTTTTTATTAATTTCAGTTTATTTTACTGATTTGGTCTTACTTATTTTAAACTTTTTTACACACCATAACCCGCCTTATTTTAAACTCGGATATACCACACGTATAAATCGTTTTCGACACTGAACATAAAATGTCAAAAGCAAATGTCACAGCACAAATAAATATCGAAATTTTATGTTTAATATTGGATATTATAATAAATTGCTACTACACAAAGAAGAAAAGTAAAAAACACTTACCCGCACGAATCTTCAGCATATTTTCGAAATACTCCGCTCCGAACTCGTAAATGTTTGACGGTTGGGATCGTAGTATTTCTCTTGCCAAGCCCTCGAGAATGTTTTGAAACCCTTTGGGCACCCTTAATTTGGTGTTTGAGAATGGAACTGCCATTTTCTTCTTTATCTCTCACTGTAACGTTTGAAAATGTGACCACAGTAAGTTGAAAAGCGCAACTACCTACCACAGATACACAACTGTCTCCAAGCAACACAAGGTGAAGGCTGTTAGCTACTTCCGCTTTGACAGCCCCGCACTGAATGAGAGGGAATGAGGGAAGGAGTGAATGTCAACAGTGGCGTGTTGCATAGCACGTAGCGAATCGAGCGAAGCTAGCCTAGCGAATCTAGCGGTTAGCGAAAGCTAGCGGTCCCTGTGCAACGCAGTGTAGCCGGAAGCCAGAGTTTCAAGATGGCCGACTTACGGCGAGGTTTGAGTGAAGTCTTTGTTTTGCAAGCTACACCCCGCCATGCTGTGGCCAAGCCGTCGCAAATAAATATCGAGCTTGCGGCCCCACCTGTCCACTGAAAGTAAATCAGGACAATAATGAAAATTCCAATGCCCACATGATCGGTTTCGTCGAAGTCATCGTTCCAGGATACTCGACATACCAGTTCAAATCTCACTTCGAATGTTGCCGGACGCCTTTGATGTAAGTTAACGTAATAAAATAAAGTAAAATGTAATAAACTTAATGAAATATAAATAAAAATGCCAAAATCAATTTTAAGGAATGTGAACGTCCAAGATATATATATATGCATAAATGTATCCACTACACATATCTATAATAATGCTCTCACACACAATAAACACAAACTTTCATAGAGATCTTTTGTGAAATTTTTCAGGCTCTCCAGCTTGGATTGAGCCTCATCTGCCACAGCAACGTGGTTCAACAATAGAACAAAGCTGCTTGCCACCTTGTGGTTACTGGCACCAAAATCACCCTCCAGAATATATTCACCTATATTTGCCATACCACATCTATAGCAAAGCATCCATCATCAGTGTCTGCTTTTCTCTTCCACCAACATTTATTATTTCATTATATAATTTGAATATTTTGCATAAATATCTCTTGCATTTGTATCAACACCCATAATTTCTTTCCCCATGCAAATTGAGGTCTACATGTCTTTGTGTCACCATCATTAATAAGTTGTCCACCATGTGCATATATTATCTATGTGCATTTATATTTATGATTGGTGTGATTTTGCAGTTGTGCTTATATGTTGTCTACATACTGAAGTTGACACAGCAGCAGCAAAGTATTGTCATACACCATATGGCTGTGTATTTTTTCATCACTGTGTACAAGTTCTCTCCAGCAACCTTTATTATTTCCATTGCATAATTTGAATTTTTTATACATATCTCTTGCATTTGCATCACCACTATGATTTGTTTTTATTCGTGTAAATTGAGGAGTGTGCGTGTGTTTAATTCCTGTCACCATCCTTAATAATTTGCTTTGTCACCAGATGCATGTCATGTTCTGTGCTTTTCAAATGAGTGTCACTTTTCGTGTTTAGCTTTGATGCAACACTTTTCCAGTTATAATTTCTCATTTGATTATCATGTAATGTGTTTATCATATAATAAATTTTCATTTGATTTTACTAATTCATGGTAGAAACAAGTGTGCTTCATTGTGTACATGATTATCAGGTAAATCAGGATTTTTTGGTTTTTAACGGTCACAGTGAAAAAAAAAAAACCATTTGTAAGGGCGTGTAAGTTTTTTTATTTAGTACTAAAATCAAGACAGTGACAATATCCTTTATTCAGTAGGGTCGTACTAATAACCGATACTGGGAGAGGTGAGGAGTCTCCTGAGACATTCCTTGCTGTTCTTGCTTCTTTGTAGGGGTGGCACATTGCTGGGTATTGGAGATCTCGGAGAGAGTGTTTACTGAAAAATAAATATTAATGAATTATGACCAATATATGGGCATGGAAAACCCAAATATGTCTAGCCTGTATGCCCATGATAACTGCTCTTGCTGGAACAGTGCATGAATACAAAAAAGTTCCTAACTGAGCTTTTTACATATCTAGACTCATCTCTTTGTGGCAGAACAGACTTTTGTCACTACCCTCCCCAAATACCTGTAGGAAAAGAAGCATTAAACAATTAATACTTGAACTGTCAAATGTTTTACTAAATATGGCTATACTAAAATTATGCTTTACTTGCTTATTTATATTATAAATGGTTCACTCACCTTTTACACTCCCCAGTGATGATGATGTCAGTGGTGGGATGAACAAAGGGTCTCCTTCCAAGATTTTAGCCATTCTGGAATAGAAATTCCATCGTGATCTTCCCTGGCCCGTTTCTTGTTAAAATCTAATATAGCTTTGTACCTGTTGGGATACAAGTACCAAACATGCTTACATATCATTATGTATCCAGACTAATTTCACACAGCTACCAAAAAATCTCTACTAAAGCTTGGTTGATACTGGTGGGGTCTTGTTTACAGGTTAAATGAATGAATTGTGGTAACAAATAAATAAGAACTTGCACAACCTTAAAAACCTGCGATGTTTTGTTTCTCAGATCTATGGAAAAATGTTGCACTCTAAGACAGAAAGCCAATGATTTTGTAGGAACTCACCATATTTTCATATTGCTCCATTTTTTTCTCAAGTGCTGCTGGAGCAAAGTGGCATCCTGAGGCTGCCATTTCCGAAGCAATCCTCTTCCATACCTCTATTTTCAAGTTGGAATTGCAAATTGTTCCTTATGTCGGCATAAGTGTCCATGAGGAAAAGTATGCCCCCTTGGTCCATTGATTTCCCACATTCATTTCTGTTAAAATATGAAATCAATTAATCAGGAATAAAAACAGGAAAATAAAAACCAGAATAACATAGTGATATGTTTAGTAAATGCAACAGTATCAGATTCAAACTTAAAGCTTTGATTCTAAACATCAAAGAATAGGGTAGTTGTACTATTTATTCTGTTGGAAGGATAGTTCAATAATGTGCACAATATTTTCATAGCTGGGTTATTTGTGAAAATAATTAAAGCCTTCCATTATAACAGCTCTTTATGGCATTTATAACACTGAAAAAATACCTTTATCACCACCTTCAGCCTTTTCATAACTTGAGATAATAAATTTGGAACTAGAAAGCAGAAAATTAAAACACACACACAAGAAGCCGGTACACGCGGAGACTGCAGATTGGAGGATACTGTCGGGGCTACAAGTTGTTATAAAATTACTCTCGCTAAACATGTGAATATTTTGTCAACCTTGATAATAGGGTATTTTAAATAGCAATCGCTAAAAGACACCACTTTGTACACGGCCTTAATCGTAAAGCTCGTACTCGGCAAACGCCAATCCGACTACACATTGTCTAAAATTGCTCCGCTACACAAATAAATATATGTTTCCACATAAATAATAGAGTATTTTATTACTTATCATTAAAAGATACTTACCACTTGTATCCGGTCCAATACTCCTTTTTAACGGGAGCATCAAAGAAACTCTCATCTGCAAACTTGAAACCGACAACAATGTCGGCCATTTTGAATAGCAAGCGTAGGACCTCCAGCGGCCGCTAGCTTTGCTACGCTAGGGGTCTAGGTTCGCTAGCTTGTAGGGGCGCGCTCTTTACACTTCCGGCTAGATTGGCTAGCTTCGCTCGATTCGCTACGCCTATGCAACACGTCTCAGGCGTGCATTGTGCACCTATCGAATATCATTTCGATGAATCAATTCAGAATTACCGATGGAATGCATTATCCTAAGTTTCCCTCTCCATACACTGCTAAGTAATATAGAGAATAATGAAAAATAAATAAATCGAACTACTTTGCAAACAAAGTTACAAAAGTTTGTATCGGTTGATCTGTCGATCGGGTTGACCTGAAATTCCCAGTACATGAAACTGGAGAGGTTTGGTCTGAGGCAGTCTTGGTCAAAGAGCTAACTATAAAACTTTTATGCAACTTTACCATACTCTGACGTCCAAGGATTCTCGAGGGACACCTACTTCCGCGGGCACGGCAAAGCAGCATGCAGATGGTGCGTCACGCTTCCTCTCCACTCGCGAGCACTGCACGTGCAGTTTGTCAGCGTGCACTTGCACGATGGAGTAATTTTTTTTTTTGGCTGTACTAGTGCTTTGCGATTTGCGCGCGAAATGGAGCACATATACGACGATCGACATACTGATTTCTTGTTATTTCCAGCAGTTTGTATTGCACTAAGTGTGAGGAAAGTTGTTAATCGTGTCATTAGCAACACTGTGATCTTTCTCAAATTAGCTATGACAACGCGCCCTATGACTGGAGTATAATATCATATTTACGGTATTACTACCAACAATCATCATTTTTATAGTGGGTTTGATTTTCGTTTATCATCCATGCAATATATAACAGTATTGGCAAGAATCTGTTCATCGCTGCCTAAATTCTTGTATTCTCTTCTCATCAAATGTGCAGAGACGTACCACGGCGGATCTCACTTAAAGCGTTAACCATTCCTGCCGTATATAAATTAAAAGAATGCACACTTTTGACCAACAGTAATATAAATTCATAATTACGGAGTTCATACCGATTTTAAAGTCTGAAAAAGTTATAGGGGAAGATGAAACTTTACCAAACCTGCTATAGTCATAGTAGAATTTTGCCAATGTCTGGAAAAGTGCTTAGATTTAGAAGTTTGGAAGGCCAGAACAATGTCATATAAAGCATATAAGCAGTTTCCATGAATATTCTTCGTCAGCAGATGCTTAATTCTTTTTTTTTTAAACTCTGAAAATGTTAGCGTAATCTAGAAAGGTTACTCACTACTATCAGCGTGTTGCACTGTTGGCGCAAAAGTATGTTGCATTTATAAAAACACGCGTGAACTTGTCTTCACATGCTAAAACCTGAATGAAAGGGTCAATAAACTGATCGGAGATAACGATATTCATTAAAATGGATACCAAAGCACGAATTACAAATAAATTCCACACTATACACAAATGAACTATAGAAATTTCATCAATACTGCACTAGAAAAAGACAGAATTCAAATACAGCAAAACCTTTAATTTGTGGACACTAACCAGCAAACACACATTCCTTCTCGGGACACGACCCCCATGATTTGCGTCTACGGTATCAGACCTGCAAGCCCTGTTTAACGCGATCAAAAACATTAGATTTTGGGAACAAAATTCGTTCATTTGTCTGTCACTCCCAAACATTTTTCTGTTAGTGGATCAAAAATACAAGGAGGTTGAAAAAAGTTTTTTTTCACACCTATACAGAGCCTTAATTAATAATTCGTTAATCCATATATCGTTCTCTCCAACATGATTTAAGAAGATTCCAAAGGAAGGACTTAAACCATGTCCCAGCTCACAATGTTCAGTACTTTGTAAAAGCGTGTAAAATATGCACATATTTTTTGCATACAATCCATTCTTTTGCTCATGATTGATAAAAAGGAAAAACATGACTTTCATAACTTTGAAAATAGTTTAATTTTCAATGTGCACAATCATGCATATCTGCACACGCAAAATATAAATAAAAGCATGAAGTAAAAATGAATGCCATATCCATGTGAGCCACCATTTTGATTTTATCCATTCATCTCTGACAAGACTGAGTCAAGGTACCTGCAAGAAGCCACATAAAATCATGGTGAAATTTAATTCATATGAACAATTCTGAGTTTGTGGGCACAAACATTTGGCCAGCAGCTATGCAGTCAGGAGATTACTTGAAAGTATGTGGTGGCAAGGTGCATAATTTGAATTTGTATAATTAATACATTCCTAGACATCTAAAAATCATAACCTTGCGAAGAGGTGAAAGCTTTTCAGCTCACTTCATTCCTCAATCTCCTGTTCAACATTTGTTAACAACAGTCAGAAATGGACAAAGAGTGTTAAAAGAAGCATACAAAATATACATGGAAGCACTTCTGTCAATGATAAAAGGGTGAAACTGACCTAAGCTGGTCCTCACACTGGCTGCGTTGTTGGCGAAGAAGCTGAAGCAATGGGTCCGACTCAAATTCTCCATCTGACTGGTACTCTGCATGAACACACCCACACACACACATATATATAAAAAGGCAATCTGTTACATCATCAATTAGAAACATTAACATAGAAGAAGACAGAACAAAGAAACAAAACTGAAGTCTCCTGTGTCTTGTTAGCTTACACATGCTTGCACTTTATTTACACATTTATGTAGGCACGTGCACTCATGCATGCGTGTGAACACACAAACACACACTTGTGTACACTACCTTCAGCATCATGCAGTGATAGTTGGTGACTCTGGGATGTTTGGAAGGGGTGACTGCTGGAATTGACAAGTGGACATGAGCTGTCTACACTTGACACCAAAGACTCCGAGACATCAAAAAGTCGGTCATGTACCACCTGCATATTGCAACATTCACTTCAGTCTTTTTAATAAAATTATCAGATTAAGAAGTGTTAGTCAGATTTTCAAAAAATGTGTTTACTCTTTGTATTAGTGGCATTTTATCTCAGATATATAATATTTTTCATTTAAAGACAGATTAGAAGTGTATGTACAACATAACACGAGAAACAACTATTTTACTTCAACTCACCTGTCCAATGGCTGCAGTAACAGGCGTCCGAGCAGGGCTACTGCTAAAGTGAGGTGATCGGCATGACCTTTGACGTTTCTGATTTCTGTCTTATTAACTTTGTTTGAGCTGGTGCTCCTGGCTCACCAAATGGACCATGCCCTCTTCTGTCCTCAGGATCAGGATGGCTCTGCCAAGGAGCAAATCTTTTTCCAGAGCTGAAGTCTTCTAGTGTACTTCTGAGGACTTGAGTGTCCTTGACAGGTTGTTTGCTAGTATTTTCAAGTTGCCTCCTCAGAATCTGCTGTAAATCTGGCATGTCTCCACTTTCAGTTGGGTATTCATTCATGTTTCTTTCACAGCTTGAACCTTTTCCCCCTCCTATCTCACACTCACCCTGAGAAGAACAGACATCCAAATTCCTAGGAAAATTAGATACCTCTTTCAATCTCTGTAAACCTCTGCTAGCACCTTGTTGGATTTTGTCTTTCTGGACAACAAAGTCGCCACTTGGTGATGGAAGAGAACTCCACTCACCATTTTGGTTTGGATGCAACACATTTGAAAGGGAGGCAACTCTTCCAAACGCCAAGCTCTTGCCTGTGGAATCTTCCATTCTGCTTCTTTCGACATTTGGGGGATTTTTATGCCGGTCAGGCTTTTTCTCGGGAGTGTCACCACCATCATACACATGGGGCTTTTCAGCCTTAAGAAACTGTCTATACTGGGTACCACTTTGGTTTTCTGGCTGTTGAGCCTTTTCTCCCTCTCCTCCCACGGAAACTACTTGTTTTAAACTTTTGTCAATCCAAACATCTTCCTCTGTCCCTTTCCCCTTACAACTAAACTTTGCCCCTGAACTTTCAGCAGCTGTGTGAGGTTGCTGGCTACTATCACAAGGGTCCACCTCCTCAGAAGCTTGCGAAGACATGTTAGTATGCTTTAGTTTCAACCCTTCTGAAGTCTCCAAGATGAAGGTATTCTTTTTCAAATCTACATGTTGTGGATCCTCTGTCTGGACGGAAGAGTCAGCCTTTCTAGAAAATGACCACATAGGCACCTTGAGAACTTCATTTGTAGACAATGTGCGAAGGGTCTGAGGAGTTGTCTGAACTGCACTGTCCATCTGTGAAAAAGACAAACCCACCAGCATATATTTTTATGCTGTCATTTTCCTATCAACACACACTCAAACACACACATTCTCACTCATAAATGCACAAGTGTGCATTTACTGGGAACTATAAACAAATAAACATCAATACCAAAGATGGTTCCCGATTTCCAAAAATTGAATTTCTTACAAATTACTATTTTTTTTGCAAAAAAACACCACCACCTAAGCACAGTCCCTGGTTTATGCACATCACTTCTTCCTTCAAATAAAGAGAAACTCTTTTTTGACGAGAAAAGTACTATAAACCAAAAAGGAACAAATGACCTGAGTTTACCCTGATTTAATCCCAACACTTTCAAAGCTTTAATACATACACTAAACCTAACTCTAACACTCTAACCCATTGTTATACAAACCTTAACCCTCTCCTCCACCCACTGGTGTCCTCATTTTCATAACGTATGTGAAAACACACACAGAGATGACCAAAAATGTGATGCTTACCACAGTCACAGTTTCTCTCACAATTCGCTCCACTCGTGCCTCTCTGACAACTTGTGCTGCAACTGTTGTTTGCTTAAGAAGCTTTTCTCTGAACTCTTTAAGTCTAGTGGCTACTTCTTCCTGTAAGCAATAATCATCATCATCATCATTACAGCACAATTATCATTTTAGACTATTACAAATGAAGTTGCTAATAATAATGAACTTCAGTATACTAAGCAGAGTTTCAGTTACATGACAAGGATAAAGAATGCAATTAAAAGTTAATTAAACATATAAAAATTATTTTAAAGTAAACAAGAAGCCCTTCAAAAATCAACTTGGAAATGGTTTTCTGGTAAATTCTACCTAGCAAGGGCTTCCAAATCAAACATTATTTGATGTGAAGCTCTAAGCATGACCAGTCTTAAAAATAACAACATTTACATCAGCGGGTGTTGTTTTATGCAATGCAGTCTCATCTGTCGGCAACAATGGAAATTGTTTGGCCTGCTCCATCTTATGCTGCAAACGCCATTTATATAGGATATCATCTTCATGCCTTTTCATTCCCATGCTTCCAAATTTGAAGTCTCTCAGCCCATGGTGCACTTCCCCTGTAGTTTGACCTGTGAAGCAAACACCACACAGCCTTTACACCACTGCATTAAAAAAAAAGTAGATGGAATAAACTGGCTATGACAATCTTACAACCTCTAAATATGAAGTTGCCACAATAACCATCTACCTGAATTCTGTATGGAGGTGATGCAATGCCTTGTGCATGGATGCGCAGATGAACGAGTGCCAAATTTTGAATGTGCATATTAGCCGAGTCAAGAAGTACAGAACAGCTTTACAAGTTTATATTAGTTTGATCCTGACAGTCTTCTGTTCTGCTTGTTCTGAAGCTTTATCAAGAGAGTGAAACTAGTTCTATTAGTAAGAAATTAGGGTTTTGACCCTTCATCTCTGACAGTGAAGTTCTGTAGATTTGTATCAAAATATAATGAGCACCAGTGACACAGATATTGAGAGATTTCAGATATTTTAGACATATCTAAAATATATAATATATATAATATCCCCCATGTGGGGGATAAAATACAGTGCAAGCACTACAGAATTCTCAAAAAAATTATCAGTCTAGGTTTTGAAATATGGCAGCACAACACAATTATTTGATAAAGCTTACTATGTCATGATTATGCATGTAGCCTTACTATGTAAGCTGCTTAAAAATAAAGTGCAACAAATGTAATGCTAGGACACTTGAAACATCACAGAGTTATCTCTCTCTCTTACATAAACATACGTGGTAAAAATAATGGGCGAACAGCAGGTTCTGAAAAGCTGCTGATGTCACTCCCTGTTGAGCCTAGGCCATCAGTGCTGACCACAGGTTCTGAAGAGGCCAAACTCTGAGCACTGACAAAAAGAAATCAGTTGTAATTAAAATAATATTTAAATATATATAATAATAGCAAGTGAACCTATTAGTACTATTACTGTTGTTATTAATATTCACATAATTTATACATGCTTCATATACATATGCTCTATGAAAATCAGGGATCATAACTCATCCCGGCAAAGGAATTCTAACACTGTATAATAGAGACAAAAATACCCCACACTCAATGGTTTGGGACGATTACATGAAGGGTAACAGAAACCACTCCACAACTTCCCCATCCCATGAAACCCAGGAAAGACTAGGTATGCACCTCTGCAACAAACGTTCAGCTTTATGCTGCAGCTGTTCTGTCGTCTCATCCTGCTGGTCATGTTCTTGCAGCCTCTCTGATGTCAGACCAGTATATCTTCTCTGTGACTCTCCTCCCTTGCCAGCCAGGCTCCCTGTGCTGCCATTTGAGGATGCACTTGATCCCCAGAACTCACGTTTCTTCTCCTGCAACTTCATTCGCTCCTCCCGACTGGTGGGTGTTCCATGCCGAAATCGTTCAATGTATCTGTTGTGAGAGAAATAAGGCTATCATTCTAATTGTTGCTCTTATTTCTGCAGTGTGCTTATTATTTTAAAAAGCTAAAATAAAGACACATGACAGGTTGCCTTTACAAAAGGCTAGAATAGTGAATTTTACCAATTGTGACACAAAAAGCAAGCAGGCAAATGCCTTTTTTCCAACACCATCTTCCATCAAAATTACTATTCTTCAAAACATTTTAGTTTAATGCAGTAGTCTTCCATGAACATGTTTCATGTCTTTAACCACCAAAATTAAAAAATTAGCATTTATTACTCTTAAAATTGATAATGATAATGCTATAGAACTTATTATATTTTGGGATGATACAGCCAAGTAAAACTACCTTCATCTTTTACAGAAAAATACAACAGAAAAACACACAGGATTCTGATCCAGAAATCTGCATTCCCTTTGCACAATCTCCTTCTCTTGTTAATGATGCTGTAGGTCTCAAACAAAAGATATGAAAAGAAAACTCACTTCTGCAGGACTGAGCCCTCCTCTATTGGCACCTGTGGAGGCTGCAATTTTTCAGGAAAGAGTTGCTCAGGAATATAATCTTGCAAAGTGGAAGGGTAGTTGTTGGCTGTAAGCTGAGAAGCTTTGTGCTTGGAGGAAGCTGTATCATATCTAGATGCTGCATCAGGTTGCATCTTGGCCTGAACTCTTCTTCCTTCATCTTTTGCACTTTGATTGTCGATCCAGCATGAAAACTAGAACATAATGTTTAAAAAAACAGATTTCATCCAGAGAGTGTATAGCAATAGCAAGTAACAATTAGAATAATTTAAACTTGCATAAAGAAAGCCTTTTAGTTTTAACACTCATTTCTCACTTTGAAAATCATATTTCAGCTTGACAGAGTAAATAATAATATAAAATAATAAAAAAAGTATCTTGACAGTCTTAGTTCATAATACATAGTTTACTTCAATGTACTTATAATTCTATGGTGAAAAAACAAGTGAGTGCAGTTCAGCTTGAGATTCATTTTCTATTTTCTTTTACCTGGGAGAGGAGGGTCGCTCACTGTCTGGCCAAGATTCATCAAATTTGTCACTGGGTGGGCTTGCAGGGGTCTGTTTAGGTGATGACGAAAATGGTCTGATGGTGTGGCTCTGGGCTAGAAAATTCTTTTCAGCTTCATCTTGCACTTGCTGTACTGAACTTTCAGTTCTAATGGGGCTGAGAACCAACTGTGTACAGCAATTAAAAATAACCAATAATACTGACACGCACTGTGAAGTACTAACATATATTAGACAATTCTAATATTTTCAAATGATAAGGATGATGACAATGATAATAATCAGTCCACTTACGTTATACCCCACCCCAAGCGAGGCTCCTTTGACATACCAACTGACGCTTTCTATTAAAAAAAAAAAATGTGTGCATACTCTCTCTCTCCTTCACTCATACACAAAACACGTGTGAACCTTTTCTCCTTCATCAGACAAAAACACTTGTACACATGCTAGAAAAGAACAGTAAAACACTATCAGCAAAATCTTGTGACAGCAAGAAGAGACTGAGAAAAAACATTAGGAAAGATACATTGAAACAAGTCTTCAGTGGCTATTTGAAATTGTGAATAGTCAATGTAATGCTCAGATTAAATAAAGCAGGAAAAGGCACACTTGCCAAACATTCAGCATGAACTACTTGCATTGCAAGCTATCATATTCTTGTCAGTTTCTAATTTAAACCTAAAGCCATTATCACTGGCTAAAATTCTCTTCAATACCTTTTCATGGTGTGTTTGATGGAGTACTTAAAACATTGTACTTGCCTTTTTCTCCGATCCTGACAAAGGACGCTTTTTAGAAGGATGATAAAATGCTCTAGGCAAGGGATCTTCATGGAATGGATTTTGACTGTCATAAAAGCATTTAAAATAATTATATTTTTATCAGGCTATACAAAAAAAACAAAAAACAAAAAAAAAAATCGTAAGATAAAACAGCAAAATATACCATAACCTACCATAAAAAAGTTGTAAGCAAGGGCAATTTAAGGTTCATAGTATTAGTAAAGTGTGTCGCTGCACAAGTCTTTAAAAGACCTCTGTGTGCGTGTGTTTCTGGTAATTATTTTGAATGTAATATTTATTACTAAATAACTAGGTCCAACTAGAACTAGTAGCCTATTTGCCCTTACTATAAAGTGGGTTAGGGCCAGGGGGCAAACAGTAACTCGTAATAAACGCGTAAATATTATATGCGTATTAGATTTTGAAGACAGTTTTCTTTGCAACTTGATACAGCTGTTTCAATATACCGCTAAACAACAATTATAAATGATTACATATAGATTAGCAAGTTCTAACAGGTTCGTTCACATACAAATGTAAAGACTTATTCGACAGGCAAAAACATTGACACAGAGAGCATAATTAAACACAGCTGAAAAATACTTTCTACCTGCTTATCTTTGAATATCCTTTTCCAGTCACACTTAACATTTTGAAGAAGTTAACGTATCATCACTTTCTGTAACAAAGCGAAACCCGTTTACATCGAAGCGCCATATGCCGGAAATCGTCATTCAAATGCTTCCTGTGAGATGTATATATTTTTTAGTTATAATTATTGTTTCAAAAATTTAAATAATGGGCTTTTGATGTTTTATAATAATTCATGAAGTAACGTATAAAAATAAACTATTATAGCTAGATACTTTAGGGATTTATGTCCGTTTCTAGGCGTGAGCATTCTATTTGTCGCAAAAGCTACAGTGCAAGAAATATTAGTTTTAATTAGCCTCACTCAAAACTCTTTAATAATAATGTTTAAATTCATTTGAAAAGTTGTAAATGAGATAATAAATATTATTTTAAAAGTCATTACGACTCACGTATGTCGTTCTTCATGTAGCCAGCGGTTGCTTTGAACGCTGTCTTGTTCGAACATGTTAAATTTTCATGAGCGGTCTTAATTCAAACATTTTCGAGATCATATGTAGTAAACAAGATTTACTTCTAGTCTAAAGTAAAAAAATACCGATAATAATCTCCTAAAGGTTTGTGAATTTTGATTCTGCATCAATTTCTGCTGTGGAAATTGTAGTTGTTGGTTGACTTGGCTTACAGTCTGTTCAATTCATTATTAGTTCAAGCGATAATGCAGATCCATCTATAAATCTGATCGCATCTTGAACTTATTCAAGAATTCCATTAACTGTGATGCTTTGTTTTAGTCTCAGTTTATCTGTTTTCCGCTACCTTAAAACAAGAGGATTAAAGAGAGACTATTAATGACTTCATTAAAGTGCCAAAGCAGTAAATCCAGCAACACAATGTATGGTATGGATTTACATGTAGATCCGTGATGTGTGGGAAAGAATAGTGCTTGAGAGGGAAACAATAAAAGTTAGAGGATGAAGAATCTGAACGGACCATCAAGGGCCAGGTACCGCCTAAGCCCAAATGAAGTTGAACAACTCAGAAGGGAAGAAACTGATCGACGAAGAAAACTACGTATAATACAGGTTTGAAAGACATGTTTTCTTACAATGTATTTAAGCATCTTTCATCATTCTGAAACAAATTTAACTGCATTCAGCTTATGTGGTGCTGCTTTTTGGTTGCCAAGATTTTAGTTTTTTGCAAGCAGGTTACAAAGATTTTATCAGTTTCAATGAGTTCTCTAAACTGGGGAGTCAATCATAAGTTTTCTCATGCACTATTTATATCAGTGCCTCAACAAAGACTGAGACAATTGGACTTAAGTAAACATAATCAGGCAAAACCAATGAATGACTGGAATTTGTGGTTAATCTGTCTTTTAATTATAGCCACAAACAGCATAGATAATATATTTTAAAATGCCTACCAACTGTTAAGTTAATGTTATTTTTGTTGCCTCACAGGTGCGTGAGCAGGCAAAGTCAGCAGCAGCCAAAATTAGGAATGATGTCAAACAAGAAAGAGAACGTCAGCTGCTGAAGCTTGCAAAGCAGGTGGAGGTGTGTTTCCTTACCTTACCTTATTTCCAAGTGCACTAAAAACTGAATTTGTCTCAGCATATATGTGATATTATTCCTTCCAACTGCATTGACATAGCCAGTTCAGTGAAAAAGGTGGTGGCAGAGTTAAAGACACACTCATCCACTGAAAAGCAAACCACCCTGACTCACTACACAAATTCAGTTAGCAAGAGAAAGCAAGAGTTATTTTCTAGATGCAGAGATATTAAAAAATGTTAACCATGTGCGGATGCTGGGGTATGATCACTATTTTCTCACAAGTGATGTGGTTATTGTGGTTGCAGGAGGAGCTACAGAATGAAAAGCAAGAAGAGGTGATGAGACTAGAAAAACAGTATGAGAATACTCTGCGTACTGTTGGGCAAGCTCACTTGCGGGCTAAAGTCACTGTAAGTGGCTGGGATCATGTTCTTTAATTTGTCTTGCAGTAGACTCTTGTCCCTTATTTAAATTTCTTGTAAATTTCATTCCTGTACTCTGATATTCACATCTGTGTAATGTGCACATTGATTAATTTTATTTCCTTGTTTGATAACTTCTGTAAACATCTGTAATTCCAGTGTTTTTGCAGATTCATTTTGAGTTATAGTCTTCCAAAGCTTACAAAGCTTTTTAATTGCTATTCTGCTCTGCTTATCAATCCAAATTTTGTGGTTTTGGGTTACTTAACCCACTGGATGTGTTAGTAAAAGTAAATGATACATTTTTCTGCACCAGTTTTTGGCAGTTACTAGTGATTTGCACTCTCTCGTGCTTGGTTTTAAATGGCAAAGTTTCGGTTTAGCTTAGTGGTTGCAGCAGCTAGCTGTACTGAGTAGGTATACCTGTTTTACAACAGGACAAGAGTATCTGCCACTTGCAACAGCACCAGGTGGCTCTGGAGAACAAGCAGAAAGCAGATCTTCGTCATCAAGAGGCCTTGCGAAAATTGGCTGTGGACAAAGCTTACAAGGAGTACGAAGACACCAAGAATATCCGAAACAGGTATGATTGTAATATCTATCTATCTATCTATTCCTCTTTGTGCATCAGGTTGCACATAAGGCCTCAACCAGAGTCCGCCACCGATGTCGATCGGCTGAAACACGCTCTAGGTGACCCCATGTCCAGCCCTTTCCTTTCATCTCCCTTTCCACTGTTCTTCTCCAAGTTTCCTTTGGGCGGCCTCGTTTTCTTCGGCCGTCTGGAGTCCATCGTAGGGCGACTCTGGAAAGGTCTGCTGTCTGCTGGCGGAGCACATGTCCAATCCATCGCCAACGCCTTCGTTAACCTGCGTGGTGATGGACTCGGTTTCACTTCTTCGGTGGAGTTCTTCGTTGGTGATGGTGTTTGGCCAAAAGATGTTAAGTATGCGCCTGAGGCATCTGTTTTGGAAGACGTCAAGCTTGTTACTGATGGTTTTGGTCATCTCCAAGATTCTGATCCGTAAAGGAGGGTGCTGATCACATTGACTTGAAGATTCTCAGCTTGATCTTCTGGCTGATGTTTTTTGCCTTCCATGTGCTCCTGAGTGAGGCAAAAGGCCTGACTGGCTTTCGCCAGTCGGGCTCGAATCTCCACCTCCGCATCCCAGTGTTTGACATTTTGGACCCAAGATAGGTGAAACTGTCAACTTCCTCAATCTCTTCTCCATTTAGTTTGATGCTGTCTTGGACTCTGGCGTTCACTCTCATACTGTTAGTCTTTTTTGTGCTGACCTTCAAGCCAAGGTTTCCAGCTGTTTCTGAGAAGGCCTTTGTTTTTCCTGCATGTCTTGGTGGCGGTGTGACAGCAGGGCAATGTCATCAGCAAAGTCCAAGTCTTCCAGTGCTGTTGTTGCTGTCATAGTCATGGTCCATCTGAGCCCTCTCCTCTCGCTGTCGTGAAGTCTTCATGATCCAGTCCATGGCCAGGATGAAGAGGAAAGGCGACAGAATGCAGCCCTGCTTCACCCCAGTACTGACGTTGAAGGGGTCTGTGAGCTCTGTGTCACAGACAACCTGGATTTGAAATCGCTGTACAGCAATTGCAATGACCTGAACAAGTTTTGCAGGGACTCCGTAATGCCTCAGGATCTTCCATAAGGACTCGCGGTGGATGCTGTCAAAAGCCTTCTCCAGGTCTATGAATTGATGTACAGCGGTGTGTTCCATTCGTTGCTCTGCTCCAGAATCTGTCGCAGAATGAAGATGTGTTCGGAGCAGGATCGCCCAGGGCGAAAATCCTGCTTGCTGTGGTCGGAGGTCTTTCTCAAGAGTTGCCGTCAATCTTGACAAAACAATCTTGCTGAAGACCTTGCTGGTGAGGGAAAGAAGTGTTATGCCCCTCCAATTATTGCAGTCTCCAAGATCTCCTTTCTTGGGTAACTTGAAGATGAGCCTGTCTTCCACGCAAGGGACCTGCCCTGATTCCCAAATTTGCCTGAAGATTTCAGTCAGCTTGGAGCTGTCACATTTATATCTGCTTCAACATCTCTGCTGTTATTCCATCTGCCCCTGGTGCTTTGCCGCTCTTCATTGTCTTGACTGCTGCTGTCACTTCTTCCAGGCTTGGTGGGTCTGTGCAGATGTCAAGGTCTATAGCTGCTGCTGGATGTCTGCAAGCTGAGGGGGATCTGGTCTGTTCAGAACTGACTCAAAATGCTCCTCCAGCGCTGTAGTTTTTCCTGCCTCTCTTCGACGACATTACCGTTTCACATGTCTTCACTGGCACATCACTGTTCTTAAACCCGTTGTTTTAGCTGTTTGTTTATCTTGTACAGTGTCTTCAGGTCATTTTTACTTGCTGCATTTTCTGCTTCATCTGCCAGTTTCTCTATGTGATATTCTTTTGTCAGTTCTTGTCATCCTCTTTACCTCTTGTTCAGTTTGCATATCTTTGTCTGTGTTGTTCCTTCAGGCGTTCAGATCTGGTGCTGTTGATTCTTTGTTTGGCTGACTTTCTCTCTTCTATCTTCTTCCATGTCTCTTCTCTGATCCACTGTTCTTTCTTTTTCCGTTGGAAGCCCAGTATTTTTTTCTCCTGATCCTGTAAGACTCGATTGGAAGTCGTCTAAGGTCATCTCTTGTTGGTCTCCTAGTGCCTGGAACCTGTTCTTTACTTCCATAGCAAAGGCCCTTTCGTGGCTGGATTTTTAGTTTGCCGGAGTCCACTCTCTGCTGACGTGCCTGTTTTCCTCGTGATCGACGCAGCTTCAGAGAAACTGTGGCTATCACAAGAGTGTGGTCACTGGCAATGTCTGCTCCTCTGTAGGCTCTAACATCTTGAAGTGAGCTCCTCCATTTTCGGTTGATGATGACATGGTCTATCTGGTTCTTGTGATCCATCTGGTGATGTCCATGTTGCCTTGTGGATGTCTTTGTGTGGGAAGAGTGTGCTCCAATCAGTAGGTTGTTTTCTTCACAAAAGTCTGCCAGTCTCTCTCCGTTGTCATTGATGGTTCCGATTCCATGTTTGCCCATGACATGCTCCCTGCAGGTGTTGTCACTTCCCACCTTGGCATTGAGATCGCCGATGATGAGCAACATGTCGTGGGCTGGAACGCTTTCTGAGGCTGCCTGGAGCTGATCGTAAAAAGCATCCTTGTCTTCTGCCTCAGAGTCATTTGTTGGTGCATAGCAGGCTAGCACTGTCAGCTTGGTGTACTTGGATGGAATCTTGCTCTCAAAAGCCTGGTCCATAAGGCTTCCATTCCAGCAGTGCCTTTTCCGTTTTCTTGTTGAGGAGTAGAGCTACTCCTTCAGAGTGCTGAGCGTCTGATCTTCCTGAGAAACAAGATGTATGTCCTGACGCTAGTCTCCTCTTTCCCGTGCCGGTCCATCTGACCTCACTGACTCCCAGGATGTCCAAGTTGTAGTTGTCAAACTCCTTGACTAATTGGAGCATCTGCCAGTCTGGTACAAGGTCTGGACGTTCCAGCACCCACCCTCAACTTCTGCCTCGGCTTCAGTAAAATCCGCTGTCGGGGCGCCAGTCCCTTTCGGGTTTGGCTGTCGTCCGTCATTAGTCCAGTCTCCTGGTGTGCTTCATTACCTTCGCCATCTGTGACGAGTTCTCTGGTTTTAGTTTCTGTAACAGGATTTTTTTTACATGGTGGGGTTGTTAGCCCTACCACAACCTATTTTACCTCTAGGTGAGGTGTCCACCTTAGTCGCCTCTTACGACATGCCTGGCTGGATGGCAGGGACCCTATTCTTGCAATGCTTGCTAGGCAAGCATACCCCGGGGTCCCACAGGGGCATGATTGTAATATCTACTTCATAGATTTTGACATAATATATTAATTGGAAGGGTATATTTCTGAAATTATTCATTTTGTAAACTATTTTTTTTAAAATATAGATTCTTAATTTGTTTAAAACAGTGTTATATAAATAGAACTGATTGTAAAAGTTTTCCTGATAAAATGTCATTGGCTTAATTTTATATTTTTCAGAATAGTCAACAGAAAAATGACATTGAAAAAGTTATATTGTAGTTACATGTAATGAAAACAATTGCAGTAGAGGAAGTGTGTAATAAACCACAAATTTCAATAGTTTCAGAATCAATCTGGTTTTAAAAGAATCAGATTGTTTTGTTTTGTTTTGTTTTTACACTTCTAAACTTCCATGGTGCAAGCATTTAAAATTTTTCCATTCATCCTGAATTTCATCATTGATATAGACATAAAATTTGGCTTGTTATTTTGTCATCAGACATTCTGCACTAGAACAAGAAAAGAAGCGAGCAGCAGAAATGGCTGCTCGCCCACCGCCTGCACCAGATGTGGTGTCAGAGGTCATGGGAGAAACACGCAAACCTAGTAAGTTAGAATTGGATGATGCAACAGTTTTTGCAAGAATTTTTGTCTAGCAAATCCACAAGTTCATAGCATATAAATTTATTTATGCAGTGGTGTGTGAAGAGTTATTGAAATTATATGAACTGAAGTTGTAAATATTGTTTCCAGTTTTATTTTTTAAGAAGCTGGTGATTACCACCTCATTCCTCAAATACATGTTATCATTGCACAGGTAAACCAATTCCACTGACTGACTTGAATGCATTTTCTGCCACCCACTACCATATTCCAGAGTTTGCTGTAGAAAGGGCTCCTCAAGAACAACAGGTAATTTTAAATTATATGGAGGAGTGTGTGCGCCTAGAAAGAGAGAGAGAGTGGGTTGGGGGGAGAGAAAGAAGTTCTTGAAATCACTCATTCCATTTCTGAGGCATCGAGTTTTATTTTTAGATAATGATTGTTCTTTAGTAGATCACTTGCTTACAACCATTAAGTCTGCGTCAGGGCCGAAAATGTTTTGTCTCTCTGCTTGCTATGAGCATAGTGTCATATTTGAAATATCTTGCTGTTATTTATTTAAAGGTCTGAGTTCGTAATGTCTTTATGATGAATCTTGCTACTTTTGTGAAAGCACGATGGGAAATTGGCGGGAGAAGGAGAAGATGGGAGGGTGAGAGAAGAACTGGAAGAAAAAGCAAAGAGGGAGCATGACCAAATGATCCGTGCACGTATCCGTGGCAATGAGGCATTGAAAAAGGAGAAACTAAAGCATGTGAGTATGATGTAGAATGTGCTGAAGACTTTGGATTCTTTTTTTGAACTGATAATGTATGCACTCCTGAGCATGCTGGCAGATTTAACAACAATGATGTAGACATGTTGAATATTAGTCTGAATTGTTATCATTGTTGCTCGAATTATTTACATCTCAATGCTATACTTTTGTTTTATTCATTCATCCATTAATTTTCTTAAGCTGTACTGGCTGTCCTATGCTGGTTCACCCATCCTGGTAGTGCTGGGGTAGATGATGGAGTGGCCAACAAGGCTCTTCATGTATGCCCTCTTTGGCTTACAAATAGTCACATCTATTCATTTTTTGTACAGTCCTGTGGAATAATCAATGTCCTTTGGCAAGAATTTTTAAGATTCTAATTTTTTTTCTTGTTAGGAATACGATGCACTGATGGCAGACCTCAGTCTGCAGCAACGACTTGATCGCAGACGTCGACAAGGTGTGGTGGCAAAACTACCTGTAAGTATAAAATTTAAAGCCTTTTTCCCCTCCTCTCTTAGATTTTTTATGAAGCTTTAGCGACATGCAACCAATAATTTACAGTAGAGAAGATATTTCAGAAGGACACAAGAGTTGAGGCATAATCACAAGCCAGGTTTTATTTATAGATACAAAACATAGTTCCAATTAAGGAATTTTGTAGTGGTATCTGAGAAGTAATAGCTTTGATGTCTTCTGTTTCTGAAACAATAGAAACAGGTGTTTCTACCACCAGACCGGCGCATGGAAGAAAAGGAAGACAAGCAGTTAGAGATGGAACGTGCCTTTGAGGATATGTACATGCAACAGATGAGTATGTCACTGTGTCTTCGCCACCACATCTAGATGCTATGGATTTTTTAAGAGTTTATTTCCAGGTTTCTCATGCTTATGTATATGTACACATGGCCTCTGTCAATCAGGTGTGACCATGAATGGAAGGTGCACGCATTAGGTTTGAGTCAAGCATCACAAAAGACTTCTTACCAAAAACATTTTGAAGATACTGTGAACTGTTTGAATTATTTTTGTGAGATTATTACTCTGTATTGCTCAGCATCTCGAGCAAGCAAAGTCATCTATACTCCTGGTCCCCACCTATTGAAATACTAGCTCATTCATAGAAGATAATGTAAAAGTGTCTTTAAAAGATTAACCTTATAATTGCTTAATTTCAAGATTAATACTAGAGAGTTATCGGTATATGGATCCTTAGAATGAATGAGAAAGAAAAACATCTGTCATAATAAACATCATATTTACATTAAAGCGAAAAAAAAATTGGGAAAAGATTATTTGGGCATACCTCTTTTGCTGCACCTGGAACAGTCTCCTAACCATATTACTTCTTCCTCTTATACCTCACCCTTCCTTACACACATTCAGAATATGACAGATTAGTCATTTAAATCATGTGGTTTTACTTGAAATTTTTATAGATATGAGTGGAGACATGTCGCTGACGTTAGACCCAGTACCTCTGTCCTCACTGGGTGAAGATTCAACCTCCGCCACCGAAAATTCACCTGTCATCGTACCAAGCCTTCCTCGTCTCAACCCTGCTCTGAAGGAGCTTACTAATGTCTCACGCAGTCAAAGGCAGGGAAGCCAAGAGGGAAAGCCAGGTAGGAAACAGAGAGTTTATGAAAACTCATCAAGGTCACCATTTGACTTGATGCTGGAAACTACAGAGACAAGCAGTTAGTGTTTAGTGTTCCTCTACCTCCATCACATAAGTTGCATGCTTCTTTTTAGTGACTTGTGGCAACATTTGATTGAATTTTGAAATAGCTGAACGTGTGCAGAAATGTTATCATCATGTATGAAGACCCATTTATTTGCTATTTTATAAGTTTAAAGTACTTTTTCCTTTTTTATATTTTTCAAATATCTTACTGTTTCAAAGTGTTTAACAAAACAAACTTTTTATTACTTGTTTAAAGAAATGACCTAGTCAGAATATCTTTTACTGGTGCATATAGCAGTTTGCTGGTGCATGGTTGTCCTGATAACTGCAAGCTTAAGGAAAGCATAAAAGATGCTAATTTTTATTTGCAGAGACAACACTGAAGAGGCTTCTCAATAAGATCAAGGAACAGCGTAGTGAGGCAGAGGAGAGTCGTGTGCAGCCGGCATCCTGTGACCTGGAACGTGCTGGTGAGATGATGACAAATGAGGGACATTCAAATCAATGAATGGAGCTTAGGACTTCTTTGCAGTTATTTGTGTTGTAGATAAGATATTCTTATATTTTATTTATGTGCAACCGAGTTACTTTAGCTTGTGCATTCTTTAGCAAAGAAGTATGCGAAGGTAATGCTACTAGAGAGATCATATTCAAAATGGTTTTAACAATCTGCATTTGGCCTCCACAAAAAGGTGTAAAAAAGTTGGAGGAGGAGGTAATTGACTGCATCTGCCTTGCATCCTTATTACCCAAACAATTTTCTTAAATGATGATGACAATACTGAGAACAAACATGATAAGATAATGTTTGGCTATAACTAAGAGTACTTCAGAGGTGGTTACCTTCTTGTTTGCAGGTAGGAAGCCTCAAGAAGACAAACACAGATCTAGATTTCAGCATACAGCCTTTGGCCACAGCCACTTTCCTCCCAGTCATTCTGTAACGAGACCTGACCCGCAGCTTGACCTTTCACCTCTCAAAAGTCCAAGTAACGAGAAGCCACAGAAGCAAAAGGACCCGCTGTGCAAATCAGTTAGTCTAAGTTCTGTTATTGTGCTATCACAACTGCATTCAGTCTTGGTACTTGATGCATCTACACTATCCACGGCATGCAGTATTTTCTTGAAATGAATGCAAAATTAATGTGTAATCAAAATATAAGAATCTGCAATCTTTCTAGATTATAGCTCAGAGGTTTTGGGGTTTGTTTTTTTTTTTTAAATAACTTGGAGATGGTCTGAGCAAACAATTGTGAGAGAACAGTGCATCATTGTGTTGATTTTTCCCTTCTTAGAGAGATGTGCTGCTACAACAGCCATCATCACCAGCACCTATGAAACCTGATGGTGATGCTGGAGATGGCTTTCTGGCAGGACTGAAGGAAAGACTGCAGACACTGGAGTAAGTGTGCAATTTTGAAATTCTAAGAAATTGAAAGTTTAAGGATAGCATAGCCACTTTTTACAAGGAATTAAGCATCCAATCTGGTGGGTAATAAACTGAGATTAGAAAACTCTTCTGCTTCTCTGTTTTGGGGCATAAAAAATCATCATCTGCTTTTAACCTCCCTTGGAATAACAAATATAATTAAAACTTACCTGTCTGGACACACATAATTTGCTAACTTTTGGCATGTTTTTCTTAACTTAGGGCTCAGAAGGATTACTTGGATAAAAAGATGAAAGATCAACACAAGGAGAAGCAGTGCCGTGAAAATACAGTGTCAGTTGCAACTACAATCTCATCAGCACCCCAGCATCATCAAGCCACAGTTGTCAGCCAGCCTTTAATCTCTGACCAGATAGCTTTATCTCAGACAATGCCCGATAAATCTCAAGGCCAGCCTCAATTTAGCACCTTGGGCAATGGAGGTAAACCTCATTCTGATCCTCAGATTCTCTCAAAACCAGTCCCAGAAACTGAACCAGCAAGGGAGACAGCAGGGGCCAATGTAGATCACCTGCCATTTGCTAGCAGATTTGGATTGGGATCTTCTATCTCTCAGAACCAGAGTTTATCCAATCTTTATTTTGGTGCTAGGCATACTCTGTTAACAGGAGCTGGGTTTGGCCACCCAGTGGTGGGTTTGCAGCCAGCCCCTGCTAGATTTCCAACAAGCATCAACTTTTCATCTGTTGTAGGACAGACACCATTTGGACCAAGCTATTCATCTGCTGCTCCTGTAGGTCAAATTCAGACCCTGTCATCAAGTGGTTCTGTAGGTCAAAACCAAGGTCAGTCAGCAGATAACCTTCTGAATGCAATGGCTGGCTCTGTGTCAGCCCCTACTGTTGGCGTATCTGCTGCAAGACCAGCAGTAGTAACATCCATGGGATCTCTGACTGAGTTCCAGCCCTATTCAGCTTCTTTGACATCTCACTTCACAGGGAGGACACACCAGTCTATCACCACAAATGCTTCTTCAAGCGCTGTGCCTACAGTTCCAGTTTTTTCAAAGCTGACTGGCAGAACATACCAGCCACTTGCTACATCCCTGTCATCTGCTCAGTACCCAGGAAGACAGACAGCCTGCCATGCAGGCGGAGATGGTAACATAAACATAGCAAGCTTATCAGGATCATTGCCACGTGAGAGACTTGCAACCAGGTCTGAAACACTGGTCGGAGCTTTAGGAAGTCAGCTTGGATCAGGAGTCAGTGAGCAGGAGGGCATTCAAAGCATACGGGAGTATCAGCGCCAGCTGGCCGAGAAACATGCAGAGCGGATGAGGTCGCTGACAGAGATGCGAATGAGGATTGAGAGTGGACAGATTGGTAGGGTCGAGAGCAAGACCCTTTCCCTCTCGGAATCAGCGTCAGGTCTGAGGCAGCTTCCAGATCCTGCTGTTTTGGCTCCTTACACCTTGCATACATCCAGTGAACAGCCCTCAAGATTATCTGACTCTGCCATTAAACCAGCTGATGCCGTAAAACCATCCACAACTTGCTGGTTTCACAAACTCTTCAAGAGCTTCATCATGCTACAAGCTCTATCCAAGGAGCTCTAATGAGCTCAAATGCTGCAAGGGCTTACAGCCTTGGGATCAGTATAGAGGGGATGCATTTTTTAGCACAGCTACAGTTGGTAGTCTCCCTTCTGCAAGCAAGTTGGACAGTATACGCAGGTCACTTCCTTTTGAAAACGCTGATGAAAGCCAGCTGAAGGATGATGCTGAGTGTGCAGGAGGCGCATCCATGGCTGACGACTCCCACCTATCCTCATCCACGGAGCGTGGCAGTCCAGCTCTTGCCAGTCATTCTAAGTCTGTGGGATCACAATCAGTAGACTCTGATGGATCCATTGGAGCATCATCTCTCATTGCACGTGCAGAGGAAAAACGGCTGAACTTTGAACACCGCAGAGAGGAGCTGCAAAAGCAGCTGGAGGAGATACAGCGCAAGAAGGATGAGCTCCTTCAGCATTACCGTAGCAGGCAGCTGCAGGTGTCATTTCAGGAGACAGATCTGCGTGGGAAGCTGCATGCTGCACACACCATCTGCAGTGTCACTGTAGCCACCAACACCAGTTCAAGCATTAGCTTCATCAGAAGATGCTACAACATACTTCTCACACATGACTGCTGGTAAAGCTTTGCCCTCAGCTTTGGATACAAATCAGACCAGCACATCTAGTCCATCAATGGAGTTAGAGGAACAGTCTTTCTCTTCCAGAGGCAGTGGCATTCGCAGCTGGGCCAACATACTAGAGGATTTTTCATCACAAAACATAAATCAAGGTATTTCCAAGAGTTCCAGCAGCATGACTTTAGAAGAACTTAGTTTCACTTCCAGTGACATGCCAAGAAGACCAGGAGAAAATGGGCTATCCAATTCTAGCACAAGTGTCCCTCAAGAACAATCAGTTGTTAATGGTAATGGAGGAATGTCGATGGGCTCAGCATCCTAGAAGAAGAGCATCTCTCTACTCAAAGCAGCCTTGAAAACCTTGCAACCCTGCCACATTTATCTTCCCAGAATTACTCCAGTTTTCTCCCAAAACAGCAGCAAAACTCTGGCCCCGTGGAAGCTGGCACAGCTGCTCAACCATGGTTGGAGCTCTTGAAATCTGCCTCATCTGTGACAGATGACCTCACTACTGCACGCTTACCCCCACCTACCTCACAGTCTGCAGCTCTGCCCATCATTGACTACCAGCCCCATGAGCTAAGCACCATCATTGAAGTGGACACGCCACAGACAGGGAACAAGACAGTCCCTGTGGTCGGAGCAAACCCATCTCTGCCACTAGCTGCAGGAGGGACTGCTGGCTTTTGTGGACCCACTGGAGGAGGTGGTGCACGCAGGTGCATTGATTTTAGCAAGCACAGTTTAGCAGGGGAAGACCAAAAACCCCCTGAATCCAGATTCTCAGCCAGTGGTGGCAGTGGGTCCTCCGGTAGCTCGGGCAAACACACTGTCATTGAGGTAGTTCACCACATCCCTCTCCCAGGCTCCAATCTGCTTATTGACTTAGGAGGACCTTTGGCTTGACACAGACACGTTCCAAAGAGAATCATGGAAAGCAGAAGAATTTACGAAAAAAGGGCCTTTCTTCCAGGCTGCACATTTAACAGGGCAGGGATTAGAACCTCTGCAAACTACAACAGATGGTTCATCCCTCTCCAGTGGCTTCGAGTTTTTTCCCTTGGACTTGACCTCAACTGCAACCCATTTAACAGAAGAATCTCAGGCTCAACGATTCCTGGACTTCAGCAGCTCGGATGCAGAGCCTCAGACTCAACCCCCTCAGGATGAGCATGCCAAAGAGGTACTGAGGAAAGCACGGCAGTTCAACCAGGATCTAATGGCAGCGATAAAACAGCATGCTGATGATGTCTTTGATCAGTCCAGTTTGATGTCATTTTCACACAGCAATGCAGAAGAAGTTTTAGTTCTAGAACTTAAGAATGGGAGTGTTTGGTAGTGGTAGTTTGCAAATCTTCATCAATCTGATGTCATATCAGAACTCTGATTTGGTGATGGACTACACCAAATACCAGTGTACATAAAAAAAGCAAACAATAATTTCATCAGCGATTTTCTCTCGGCTTTCTGTGATCAAAAGTGCTTGTCTGTTTTTATGCATTTGGTCTGTTATGTTTGCTTCTATAAACAGAGTAGATTTTCTGCATTCAGTATACTGTGTAACCTCCCAATTTTTAATCTTCAGTCATAGTTATGCATGCTTCATGGGAAGAGGACTGTTCTTTAACAAGTTATTATTGAAACTTTTACAGATAAATTACTTGACTTGTATCTTGTGATTGCTGTCATGTTTACAAAGATGCTTGTAAAAATTAACCCCCCCCACTCCTCACTTTACCTGTGTACTGCTGTTTTAGATAGTAATCCAAATGACTTTATTTTCTGAAATGGTACAAACTAAAAAAGGATGAATTTTAACTCAGAAATTAATGGAACAGCTGATGATGGAATGATGGCAGATTTTATAATCTGGATTATCATAGTTTAGAAAACATGGAAGACTCATGGTTTAAAATCTCGACATGTACACAAATCCAGGAATTAGTGTTTTTTTTTAAACATTCATTCAGCATCAACACTCAAATAACTTTTACACAGATCTTCAGACTCCACCACTACCTATGAGAACACACACATGCCCCACAAGTCAGAGTCGAAAAACATTTTCAAAACAGGTCTTGGAAATAAAAAGATTTAATTTGTCGATTACAAGTACAACATTTAAGAATTGATAAATTATGCTGCCTCTTGAGTAGTTATCACATAAACAGTCCAGAAGGAGTAGGAAGAATTGGTTATCACCAATATAATACATGCAGTTCCCCCAGCAATAGGTCAAAGAAAAAGATCTTCCATGGCTGACAATGGGACACATTTGACAACACCAATAGTTCTTATTTCTGTTAGGCAGTAAACAGCCGGTCAAGTGCTTTATAACGAGAACTTTTAGACTCGTCAAAGTTTTCAGAAAACCTTTTATAGTCAAAGTCATTGCTAGTCACTAATTTGGGCATACAAACACTTGTATCATCTTTCTAGCTGATCTTTGAAAGATATATCACTCTGCTCCTGATTAATCATAAACCACAGTCCTACCACTGAATAAGCACATGTAGTAGTGTACATTAGAAATAATTTTAAGATAAATCAATCACTAAAATATTAATATGCTGTCCACTGTACAAAATTTTTATCATACCTTAATTCTAAAGATGTAAACAGAAATTTCATGCCTATGAGCAATTTTACAATGCAGGTATTGTGTACATGTGCTACATGCAGGTGTTAAGTGACTTGAACCAGAATGCCAACAATGACTGGGATGACTTTTTTTTTCCAAGACCTCAAAATGTTTCTTGAATTTTTGAGTAATTTGCCTTCTCCATTAAATGTATGCCGACAAAACACAATCTTCCCCCTCCTCCAGAACTTAGTAAATTTTCTGCATGTTACTCCTCAGCAGCATCAACACTTGATACTTTCACATTCTAGAAAGCATGTACTATGTGCACAAATATGATTTAAGATGATGTGATTGTTTCACTTTTTTCATAGTTTCTTAATTTGTTTTCAACTACCACTAGTGGGTGGATAACTTTCTCCATCCATTTTCTTCCTTCCCTCATAGGACGTGCACAAATATTCAATAAAATTTCTCCCTTTGATAAAATTGTGTGAAATACATGTGTCTTTTGAAATAAGAATTGCGTTTATCTCTATTATCTCCCATTAGACATAATTCTCTACACAGCTGTATTGGCATACCAGCTAGACAAAAAGAGACCACACAATGCCATACAGCACATGCACAATACTCCTGTAAAAGGGGGAAGGGAAAAGCTTCAGAAAGTCTTTATTTAAATTTTGTTCCATGGTATGGTGGTAATATTTAAAAAAAATTAAGACATTTCCAGACTGACAATAGTAGCTAATAAAGGTACTTTAACCAGTAAAATTTCTTTTTTTAAAAGTAGATTTTTGTCATATGTTGCATGATCTATCAAATAAAAGTTGATGTAATTAATGAGTTGAATCTTCAATATGCCACATACATATTTGTTTGTAAGCTGGCAGTAAGTATATTTCATGTATAAAGAATCATTCACTATTAATTTATAATCAATTTGGGCACGATCCTCAGCTGGGCAGTGCAGGCTATTCTTCACCTGTACTCTTGCAGACCTCACTGATTGAACATTAATTTGTAATTGTGAACATTTATTTCTGACTGGGCACACTTGTCCTTCACACTATTGGAGAAATATATCTTGTGTGACGCAAAGCACAAACCTGTAACATTGTTTGGTGACATCTATAACAGTGGTGGCCAACCTTTACTCACCCGAGGGCTGGACTGAACATGATGTAAAATCTCGTGGGCCAGAACATGGTTTTTGCCAGAATCATGACTTTAAAAATTAAATAATGTTGTGTCTGGTTAAAATAAGCAGGCCAAATGAGGCACTTCCACAGGCCACAGGTTGGGCACCCCTGGTCTATGATGACCATTGTAGACCAGGAAAATTAATGGGTGATCGGTGCATGTAAAATGCATTTTTTTTCAAAAATGCTGATGTAAAGTTTTCTGGTCATAACATCAGATCCAATGATGAGGAAGAGACACTCTTTGAGATGAAATCTTGTTCTAAAGGCAACACAAACACTAACTGTGAAGTGCAGCGTGAAACAGCATGAAGTCGGTAGTCGGTGAAGTCTGGAACATTGTCTAGCAGCCACACCACAATCTTTCTTTCCAAGCCCCTCACGTGGTTGGGATCTGCAAGCCAGACCACATTTGTGCGGGCTGTTGCAATGTCCTTCCATATTCTCGGCCTTAAAAACTTTGGCGTTAATATACGATGCTGAAGTCCACGAACAACAGCACTGTCAGTGGGATTTGCACATAGCACCAACACGTCTCTGAACTCCAGAGAAGGAGGAGCAGGATACGTACCCTCCAGGTTTAAAACTATCCAACAAACAAAACCGGCATATAAAACATATAAATTTTCCTGCACACTATGCATCTCACAAATGAAAGATAATCAGCCTGCAATGATGTCATTAACTCTAGCATGTGCAGTAAGCAGCTTCTAGCTAGAACTCGGTATGGGTATATTTTGCCACTGTTGGTGATAATTAAAGACTTGAGGTGTGTATATTTGCATCTATGCACATACAGCTGACCAGAGAATATGCAACTTGTATTTTTAAAATCTTTATTATCAGTACAATCTTGTAACTACATTACTTAACATTTAGATGAAGTGTGGAGAAGTGCACAAACTCCTTATAGTTTAGGATTCTTGTTTTAGCTTTTTCTGACTAAATATTTTTACAGCATAGTTTTATCTTTACCCTGCACAAATCTTCCCATTGTGTTTTACCTGGTTTCTCAATACGTAGGCTGTGCAAGAAATCTGCAATTTCCCTGCCACACTCAAAGCAATCCTGAGGATACTTTACACCATGTTTCCCAGATTTATGATACAGGTTCTTCACAGGAGGGCCATCTGTAGGCGCAGGTATATCCCTCTCACTGTACCTTTTAACCTCTGTTTCAAACTCATCAGCCTGTATCACTTCCCGCACTACTACAGGTGGTGATCTCAATGGTCTGGTCAAAACTTCCAGTTGCCAGCTGCCTGGGGTATTTTCATGGAAACAGCTAGCAGCCCACAAAACTAAGTGTGGCACATGGTGCAAAAAGTTCCCTGGCAAAACCTCTGGAAATGACCCCTGTAAAGAAAATTCATGAAATTGACTTTATAACTTTTATATGCCTGCTCCTAGGTGTAATACTTTATTGCTTTATGCTGACATTTATTACTTACATTACTTTAAAGAAAACAGTAGCTCCTACTCTACAAAATTAAGAAAAGAAATAACCCTACAAATATTACAGTAATAAAATATCTCCCCAAAAAACAAACAGCAAATTACTTTGTGATATTGCTGAGATTACCTTCTGTCTGGGCCTGCCTCATCAACCAAGACATGAAGTAAACTGTTATCTGCTTTGTCCGCCATGTAGCTTGCTGCTTTTGTCGTGCTTTCCTCATCTTCTAAATCCAAATGATGTAGCTCAAGATGAGAAAGGGAAATATTTGCTGATTTGCTATCTGATAATTGTTCCACAGTCTGCTTTAAAAGGTGGCACAGCATGATGTTTGCGCTACGACCATATGCCCAGGTACTTAAAACATGAATTTTGTTCCCATGTCGTAAGCTCTCTGCTCCTTTTAACAGTAAAACCAATGTTTTACCAGTACCTGGAGGGCCAGCAAGAAAAACCCGAGGTGGGGAACTGTTCAGCAGATTAATCTGTTCTGGATAAAGAGCCATGCAGGTAAATGCTTTTCCAGCTGCAGAAACAGCATCACCTAATGTCCTTAATGATAGTCGAGCAGACATAATTGAAGGAACAGTTACTGTGGTAGCAGGACCGCAAAACCTACAGAGCACAATTTAAAAAAAATTACAATCAACATATGCTTGAATGAACAGCTATTCTGTAAAATGTCCTGAAATGTCTCTATGTAACAATAACCTTCATATAAGAAAAGAAAGGACACTTTACAAAAACTAAATTTAGAAATAAAATTACGTTTTTACAGATCTATGCAGATGTTTGTGATAAGTGGACATTAGCATCACTATAAGTATCACAGCCACTATTTACCTTGCCAGAGATGTTCATAGCATTCTGATGTCATTAGTGGGTGAGGGCCATGCACAGCAACCACTGACCTCCACCATTTCTGCAGCTTTTCTGAGACCTCGGCAGTTACCTCCCATGGTGCATGATGGTCAGACAAATCATCTGAGCAAAGAATCCTTTCAGAGGCCTCGATGAGATTGGATACTTCAAGACGGTGGCACAAATCCTTTTATTGATACACATAAAGCATATATCAGCATTATCAAGTTAATGGTTGTTGCCACAAAAAACTATCTGCAGACAGTTCTGCCACGTCCATAGCCTAACATCTAGGGCATGACATGTGGAAGGCAGGGTCACCTTCTCTTGCCATGGTTTAAATCAATCCTGACTTAATGTCAGTTTCAAAAAGGGTTGTATAGTTGCTGCTGGGTTTACAGTCATTTAGAAAGTTTTCTAATCACTAACTGCTGACTGTTCTTTAGAAGGAATTGCTGCATTTAAAGACAGAACAAATTTTCTATAAGTAAAGAATTCTTTGGAATCTGTGGGACTGGGTTAACTACCCTAATAAATCAAGTAATCATATGTCAGATGGGGAGGGGTTAGTTTCACAGTCATAGTCACAGATTCAAACTAGCAGCCTTCAAAGCTAAGAGCCCTAACCACCATGCTAGAACACCTCCAGTTTTGCAAGCTGTTTATAAAGCTTTATGTCAGCATTTTCTTTTAAAGGAAATGCCTCTAATTCCACAAAAAAAGAAAATGCAAGTATCTCACCCGCTCAAGATCTAAATTTTCCATGACTGCTTCAAGCACCTGTTGCTTTTTGATGCTAGGAAATGCTAGGGACACTGCAATTTTCAGTCCTGGAGCAATGTCAGACACCAAATGTGACAGCATTGCTTTCGATTTGTCCAGAATGCTGATTGCCTGCTTCAGTTTTTTGCGCAACGTTACATGAACAACCTCTTGGGACATGTTCAGCGCCTTAATGTTGTCTCCAAAAGCTTTTACTTCAACAGCAAGGAGACCATACTTTCTGTGTATGATAAGCACATCAAAGTCCCCACGTTTCCAGTTTTTTGGCAAAGCAGATGGCAGACTTGACGGTGACGGCAGTTGTGCAGCTGCTGCTGCATAACTGGGTTCATTCAAGTAATCCCCAAACTGCAGCTGACTCAACACCATCATCCCCTTTTCCTCCATGTCTTCAACCATCTTCCTCAGACAGAAAAAGACATGCTGCTGTGCACGGTCATCTCGAACATCACTGTCCAACACCACCTGAGGCTGTTCTAAATCTGAAGTGGTGATCACTATAGGTGACCATCCTGCTTGTCCACGAGCAGCTTGTGGCACCAGCACTGGCATACCGGCCACCAATTGTCTGCTAAGGGGTACTCGATTCATGTAGATTGGTGGAATAAAATAGCATTTGTTGTGGTAATCTGGAAATGCGTCCTGAAGGAACTGCCGCCAGAAATTCTTGGCTTGCCATGTCGAAGTTTGTCCACTCTGTAAAGAGGTAGAAAATGACACATTATGTTAATTTGTAAATTTAAGTTTGTACAAAACCCACTCATAAATATCTGTAATAATGTTATCACTTATTCAAATAGCATGCTGTACATGGAAATGTTATAAGAGAAAGTTTCTACAGCAGTTACCACCAGCAATACACTCAGCAATTGCTGAAGTTTTTCAATATTACTTCCATTTAAACATGCACACAGTAAAACTCCATTATTTTCTAGCTCTTGGGTGAAGAGATCCGTCTTCCATTAAGCTGCTTTTTTTTTTATTGTTGTTTAAAACCTTACACATCAAAATTACTTCCACCTATGAGTATCAGTTGATTCATAACACATATTTTTCAGTATCATCAAATCTTATCAAAACAACAATTTAAAACAGCCAACCTCTATGCTGAAAACTTAGCCTAAAATTAAAAAAAAACTCAATATCCCCCATCCATGCATTTACTGACCAAAGATAATCCATCTTAAAGCACTCCATATTGTTGATGTTGTTTACGTACCTGATAGCCAAGCTTTTCTGATGTCCGTGCACGTTTCAATGTACTCTCCACTACCGTAACTGGTGATTTGAAAGACAGCCTTTTTGTCCTGCTTGTGGGTGATTTTGATGATGGCTCTGTGTTTGGTTTAGCTAAGGAGGTGACACTTGCTTCTGAGGTTTGGCCCTGTGCCAAGGAAATTGATACAAACACAATGAGATAAATAATATGCTGTTTCTAGTTGCTTAAGGTGGTATGGAACCAAAACCTTTAGGACTATACAGCTATACAGACAGTAATACCTCTCCTACGCTAAAGCTGACGCGATAGAAGCCCCTGAATTAGTTTTGACTGTACTGCAATGTCACAAGAATTTTGTTTCTGCCCTGAAATCAGCCCCACTTCCCTACCACAGAGAGAGCTAATTATATGTATATATGCTTATATCCATGTGCAATGGCCCACATGCATGAACACATATAGGTGTGACTGCTTTGGTGAAAAGGCTTGGAAAAAAAGAGATCTAAAAAGTAAAACTCTCTTTACACCCCAAAGCAAAGATTTATAATTCTCATAAAACAAAGCGTCTAAAGACAAAAGTGACATGGAAGATTTCTATGCGAGGATCTTTTAGACTTTGAAGACTGTTCCTGGCTAGCATACATCATAATGATGATCCCGAAAGCTATCTTATTTATTTTCTTGCAGGTCTCTATGTCTTTTTCAAAGACTTTCAAACCGAGCACATTATCCCCCTTTTTATAACTACAGTCCCAACATCATCTTCCACCATCCGTTCATCACAGTGATGGGCAAGAGGAAAAAATGGTGGCACCGAAAGAGAGAATAAGATACATAAAGAAATCCATTCTGCCGCAAAGTGTGGCTAGAGATGGGTTTGGTGAGATAACAAGAAGAGACTGCATCAGTAGTAACAAGTTGAATATTTCCAAAACATCTATGCACTTTGCAAATGATTTACAAAGTTCAATGTGACCAATAATAAGACCATTTTAACTGCTCTTGAATACATACTGCTGTGTCTTTCTGCACACTTCTTGATACAAAGAGACTCTTTAGATTTTCCAAAACTGATCCCCATGGATTGTCCATCCTGTCTTGCTGGAGAAGCGATGAAGTGAATTCTTCTAGAGCTTCTCGCACTGCAGTCTTGACAACTCTGCCGGTCACTGATTCTGAGCAAAAGAAAGGCATTCAAAAGAAACATTTATGATGCTGTAAAGTTTTCCTCTACCATACCTTTTTCTTATTTGTAGTTTTCACAACAATAAGTTCTTAAAAAAGATTACCTCTAATCTGATCTTGAAGTGAAAGAAAGGCAACCAGCCCTTACTTTTTTGAAAATATCAGCCAAAAGATTTAACACAATAATACAAAAATACTTAGTTCACAAATTGTCAACAAATTAATTTTATAGCAAAAATCAAATAGCCTGCATTGACTTCATAAGAAATAAGCCACAGTGAAATACCTTCCTCTTCTTGCAGACGAATGATGAACTTCCATGGCGAGTTAAACTTCCATTTTGATAAATCATCCATATGATGCTGCCGAACTGTCCAGGAGTCTCTTGTCATAACAATCTCTTCAGGAAGTAGGCTGCTGATTATTCTTATAATGTGATCAACACTTTCCACAGTGTCATGTTCTAATGAGATGCCCCACAGTCCCTTCTTCTGCACAAAGTTTGGCTGTTCCAGCACAAAGCACAGTGGGTTGACTTTGATACCAAACAATCTGATCTTCCTTGATGTGTGCAACTGATAAATTACACTTTCTATCTTGTGATGATTTGAGATATCAATTAAGGTGTCTACTATTGCCTTGCATATGTCACTGTCTTCTAAATAACAATCCAAATGGATCTCTACTAATGAATCTTTTCTTGCTGGGTGCTTCTTCCAGTCAAATCTAGCCAGGTATTTCATGCTTTGACCTTTTTCCAAACCCAAAAAAAAAAAATAGTTTTAGAATGTAGACTACAAAATATCAAGCATAAAATGAACACATTACAGTGAACGTTTGTTGAATATATCATAAAAACTGATGATAATAAAGTTCTGTGGAAATTTCCCTTAACAAAAGATTTTAAAAAACAGTAATGGCAAGGTTCAACAAGCAAGATTCAGCCAGAAAAAACGGTAGTCTTTTAACTCTTTGAAGACCATACTTAGACAGGTTCTGCATGTGAATCATGGTGGGAAAAAATGAGAAAGAAAGCATGTGCTGACAACTTCATAAATTACAATATGTTCTTGATGATTAATGCTTTCTTCCACATTTTTAATACACATTATTCAAAACAAGTTAATTGGCACTTCTGAACTAAGAAAAATGGGACATTAATTAATCGTTTGTTGCATGACATATTTATGTAATTTTGTTGTAAGTTGCTGCTTTAATAGAATTTAAGTCTGAGGTATGACAGTGAAGAAATGTTTTAGGTACATTCTGTGATTTTTGTTTTCGTCTGCCATATCTATTACTCTATGTCAAAAAAAAAAAAAACCACATCATTGTTCCCAGCAAAAGTCTGTTATGGATGTATGACAACAATTTCTCTTCATTTCTTTTAAAATAAACAAGCCAATGATAGACAGTGAGTAAAAAATGTTCTTGGGTACATCTTCGCGCAACTTGATCAACAAGTGTCATTCAGCATGGTTCTTGCCTCTTTCAGGGTCGGAAGGAGTACACAGTTTTACACTTTCTGGCTCATTTTCAAATGGTTTCAATATTCTGACCAGCTTAAACTTATTCGAGTTGTGGAAGTTTTTGGCTAGGCCAATTTGAGCCACAGAAGTTGAATATGCATTGCTTTAATGGGAAACCAATCAACTGATGTTTAAAATTTGAGTTGGGAGAACTTTAACTTACAGAAGTTTGACTGTACTTTCAAATAAAAATAACAGAAAGATACTCTTTTAAGTTAATTGCGGTCATACTAGTTTAACTTTCAGACCGTAGGGCTCTTTGCTCTTTGCAGCATGCTCTGCTCCACATAAAAAAAAACAACTGAAAAGCCTGTTTAGATACTTTACCCAGTCCACAATGGAAACTGAAACCGCTTCTTCTCAACTCATCGACTGTTGCACGATTAACAAAGACATCAATGTATGTATCCACATAGCAAGTTGTCGGTCTTCTGCAAATCGTGCAGTGCTTTTGCCTCACTTGGTCATCGTCTGAAAGCATCATAATAATGACATAGAAAGCTGACAATCACAAAAAAGAGTCTTGTTACACGCTGCAAGTTCTCTAATCATACAAATCCCATAAGGTAAATTGCAGGTGGACAAAAAGATACTCACCTATATCACTATTTAAAGTACTATCCTGCATAAGAGTGTCAGGCGCTTCTAGATCATCTACATTCATGGATGAATTAAAGACTAAGATTCCACGCTGTTGAATGTTCAATCTGAAGAATAAAAGAAAAAAGTACAAAAAGCATACCCTTTTAATGTAATGGTTATCCCATATACAAAGGTGCAGGTGACTGTGAATAGGCAGTATGTAGGGGTAGAAATTCTCAGGGGAACTTGAAAGCGATGCTTGAGAAAATGTCAGAATGCATGTCTCCATGCACACTGTGATTGATTTTACAGGGAGAATCGGTCTTATTCTAACTGGTTTCATGAATGCAGTAACAGGTGTCTCCACCTCTGCATTGCTCAAACCACATTACATCAGAAAGGTGTCTCCACGTTTCATACTAGAGTCCCTAATTTTTTTTTAACTTGGTGATGTTGTTGCCCTTATATGCAACCCCTGTTCATGCATATAAAATTTGGTCCACTTTGTAAACAAAAAATTATAAATAAGCACAGATAACATAACTGTTGTTTACATATCTCATAAATATAAACTTTAGGGTAAAATATTTATTCTTACCTTAGTCAAGCTCTATTCTTTTTAAGTCAGACATGTGCATAAAAATACATAAAACTTATAAAATACAGTCAGACCTTGCTATGTTAAATTCAATGGGTACCCTCCCTCCAAAAAAATTTATTTACGGAGTAATAGGTGTAGGTTAATCAAGGACAATGTTTTTGCCGAATAGCTTTGCGATTTCCTTTTTCTTCTTGTTACTCGTTTGATGGCTCTGATGACTGTAACTTTTTTCGTGATTTTCTGCAGTCATTGTGAAACCTGTCTTATGCAGAAACTATGAAGGGAATAGCAGCATTGCCAACCCAGACAATCTAATTTTTTTCAGGGAGATAGGGTGGTGCTTTACTTTCTTGATCAGTTCATTGCTGTCATTTCCCCAATCCCTTTTACCTTATATAATGAGAGGGAAACTCATTCACAATAAAATATGTTTCATCGTTTGAACGTTTTAAGTATAGTTATGTCCTTATGTAGCCACTGTATTTTGGACCTGCAATGCACAACCTCTGCAATACATTTCATGCGTGCCTGCCTAAGCTAGATGTGTGACTTAACTCTCATTTTAATTATAAAGTTAAAAAAAGGTTCCAAAGTACTACTCACCATTTAATTTTAAAGATAGCGGTCTTCTTTTACAAAATTGCGAATTTATTTATTTCCCTTTCACAATGACCCTTCCTTGAGTTATCGGGTAGAGAGTATTAACAGGGAGACCACTGTGTACATCCTGTCTAAACAATCAGCGAAACACAGACTTCAATCGAAAGTTGAAAATACGCTGTAAGAGTGTACATACATGTGTATATATATATTATGTATTCTTTTGTACATTATTGTAGGGTTGCCCGAAGGAATTATTTTGCTTGAAAGATCTTATCGTCCCTTTGAGGGACCTGCCTGTGAGCCAGAAGCCCCTTAACTGCTGTCTGGTCTCCACAAGATTCAAGGGGCTGGCAGCAGGAAGGCAGGTGTCCAAGGGTGGAGGGGGATATTGCTCTCATGAAATGTCGTTGGATCGCGGACACTAAGGTGACCAGACGTCCTGCTTTAGGCGGGACAGTCCCGATTTTGACCTCGTGTCCCGCCTGAATATCGGGCGGGACGCCCAATGTCCCGCTTTCTGGCTTTCTGGCAAGTACATCAAATGTCCCGATTGTCTTTAAAAATCACTTTTTTCGGCGTTTTTTGACGGTGACGACACCATCATCGGCACGTGTCCCGCTTTCGCCCCCGAAACGTCTGGTCACCTTACGGACACCGACAACTCGAGGTAGCCAGGCGTTGGCCGAAGGTCGTTGCTGATGACAGGCATCAACACAGCGTAGCGCAAGTAATTGGAAGAAAAAGGACGTTTCCCGCAAAGAAATAGTTCATGGGCAATGGCATCTGGAACAAGTGTGGTGGAAAGTCGACCACGATACAAATGGTTTCCTGCGAAGTATCTCTCTTGGTTCTCCACCCCCTGGTCCACGTCCTCCTCGTCATCTGTTAAGGTGTCACCGTGTCAAGCGTACGCCAGGCCGCGCGTCTCCTCTACAAGCCGAAGATTGGATCTTGAAAGGCGCTCGCTAGCGGCAATTTTTCTCATTTTCGGCGCTTCTTGTTTTTCTGCAAGTACCAAAGAGTGCTGCACCATTTTATCGATGTTGTCTCCTGACATTTTCTCAAAAAGTCGTCTCCTAAGTTCCTAACTGGCCTCTTGCTCGCCTTAGAGACGATTCTCGGGTGTTGCTTGAGGATACACATCTACAAGAAAAAAAAAAGTGTCAGACAGAATCAGTAGATACCAGTTTTAATGTGCTACGTCACCAGCAGACTACAGTCATTCAAATGCTCCATATGTCATAAGATTGCAGTCATTCTTATACAAAATAATCAAATAATATTAAATCCTAAAATAATCTTAAAACAATATGTGTTTTTGACGAAGTCGTTACTAGTGCCTGTTCTACTGTCATAGAAAAATTATTTATGACTATAGAGTATAGATAGAGCAAAACATGAACGGAAAAAGGAAAAAAACCGGAAAGTGGAAAGCGAAAAGAAAAAGTGGAGAACAATTAAAATTAAAGAAAGACAAAAGAAGAACCAGAAAAGAGGTAGACATGTGAAATGCGAACAAAATCATGTCAATTATTCTGAATCGGAAGTTCAAAAACGTTTCATGAAATACACACAAAATGGAAACATATCAGCCTAACTTCAGACGTTGATAAGGATGATTTTTCTAGGGAAAGAAAAATGTAGAACGAGCCCGGTGTGTACAGATCTGCCATATCTCACGCCGTATGTCAGGTTGGAAACTGATGCAAACACTTTCTTTTGCTTTTTACTCTGCATCCGACGTCAAGCCGACCAATCAGACGCACCCTGTCACAGCCAGTAGCAAGCGACCAATCGCCGGCCTTTGACAGCCTGAATGCACCTCACCTAAGATCGTCAGATCTTCACACCTTCCCCCACCTAAAGCTTACAGTCACCTGTTGACAGTTTAACAATGGTGGTGGGAGGGGAGGGTGAGGGTAAAAAAAAAAAAAAATGTGCGAAATAACTGGCTGTCGTAAAAACAGGATTTTCTGACAAACGAACAAAATCTTGACCATGCCAAGTTGCTTTTACTGTTCTGTAGCATCGAGATGTTGCTCGGCAATCATATGAATCGTTGTAGGAATTCGGAGCAACTGTGTGTGTGTTTGTTTTAATCTGATAAATCCATATCAATAGAAAAACATTCAGACAAAAAGCTGCGATCACAATTGCACGTTCACTCCACTGCGTGTATATATTACCCGTACTTTTAATATATATTTCTCGGCGAAATAGTTGTACACACAGTCATCACTGCGCTTTGCCGAGCTTCTGGAACTAAATTCCTCAATATCGTTGAACGAAATATTGGGAACACATTGCCTATTTCGACAGGACACAGAGGAGGTGTACGACGTTTGTCTCTCAGCTGTGTTCATGATGTCAACAGGAAGTATTACAGACGGAAATTTTCTGCGCATGTCTTTTCGCGCACCTGAGATCGTCAAGGGCCAGCGCTTTTGATTAAAACCTTGGCGTCGAGGGCGCCGCATATGCCCCATGCCTCGGGGCTAAGAATGAGCCTGATTGTAATCGTAAATATATATAATATGCTTACAAGTTACAATTCGATTGAACAAGGCTCCCTTCACAGCTGCGGGCTCGGGTACAATACACCCTCCTTTCCCCAGGCTTGCACCCACCTATTTACAGGCGCTTAAAAAAAAAATCACCGACGTCAGTGGAGAGCTGCGTGTTGATTGAATGAAACGGATTTTGACGTAATACGTGATTCACGCGCGGGTACGCGAGATTTAGCAACAACTTGTTATCAGGTGCAAATACTCGACCTTAAAATTAGGTAAAGGACAGTTGTTCTTCAGGCTTGGAAATATATAGTATATTTATATTGTCTATACCTGAATCAGCGTATATAGCTTGATCATTAGGAATCGCTTACCTTTAGGAGAAACCCCAAGTTTTATAAGTGATTTGATAAAAGACTGTTCTCAACTCGACAGAAAACGAACGATTTGATAAAAGACTGTTCTCAACTCGACAGAAAATGGCGCAGGTAAGCAGTATACTTCCTACACATATATGTTAGCATGCATATATAGTAGTAATGTACGTAGTACTAGAAGTTGGGACTATAGCTATCATGATATAAGCCTCGTGGATTATTTAATGCCCCCTCTTAAGTCACTCGATTAAAACAGCTTTAAGTGGGGGCGATCATTTTTCCCCAAGGCCCCACAGTGAAAGTCAATGGCCGCTTGACAATACGCACGCAGAGAACGTTTCTACAATGGCAAATAAACGTGATTTTTCTCTTTAAACAATCTTTAAAATTAAATATTTTGTTATCATTTTATTGTGAACTCGAATTTTGACTTTTTATTTTTACTTATTATTATTATATGCAGAGACTTGGCTGATCGGGCACTCATTTAGCTTGAAGCACCTATACTACCACGGTGGGGTCAAAATTAACTTTGTTATAGAATAACGGATTACGTCATAGGTCGGTCGCTACTATTTGAACAGAGGAGAGTAAAGGTCGGCTTGTGTCGATCGATTTTTCAGAGGGGAGTATAGGGAGTCGGGTATGGCCGCTGTGTGCCGTTAATAAACTGCCTTCAATAAATCGCGCGATAGGAATATGGAATATTTTTAGTTCTTTTGCATAAGACTATATAATAGTGTCGGGTGTGGTGCAGAAGATAGCGGGTGACAGAAGTGAGCCGATAACGGAAGTCGAGTCTTTTTTTTTTTTTTTTTTTTTTTTTTTTTGATAGCTCCGTATACAGCAGTGCATGGTTCTTAACCTTGTTTGAGGTACCGAACCCACAAGTTTCATATGCACATTCACCGAACCCTTCTTTAGTGTCATCACGAATTGCGGGTGTGTCTTGACCTCCGTGGCGGATCGATGCTCAGCCCAACCCCTGAGACCGACTCACCGAACCCCTAGGGTTCGATCGAACCCCGGTTAAGAACCACTGGCATACAGTTACGCCATTTTCGTCATGGTCGTCGCACGTTGCAATATAAGAAAGCTGTGCCAAAAAGGTTTTAAATGTGCTCTGTAAATCCACATTATTATTAATTTATAGTCATGCTATGTTTATTGTAACTTTTCGTACTTGCGTATCGATATTAATTGTTCGAACAACGTAGGGTTCTTTTGGTAATATTTGGCATGCTTGTTTCATTGGTGGTCGACTCGTCTTTTGGGCTTGGGACGATTTTTTACTTTTCGTTCTTGGGATGGAATGGACCTATAGCTGGGACGATTTGACTTCTGGGGGTGAAATGACCGGTCCCCGGGGTGACCCTTTGGCACAAGTGTTGTCATTCATGTGGAAAAATGACAAGGTTTGTCGAAATTGCTCTATATTCATCAGTTCTGAAGCAAATGGAGTATTTAATACGACATTTGTAGACCAATAATTTACAACCCTTGGTTTCTTTACAATTCCCATATATGAATGAGAAGTGCAAGGAAGTGAGAAATTTCCTTCACTGTGGCAGGTTTCCAAACTGCCATGTAGGACCTGGAATTGGAAGAAATGGCAGCACCGGAATTTCTTGCATCTTCAATAATCCTTTAACCACATTTGTTTGTTTCTTTGTTTAAAAAAAGGTTATCAATGAAGAGCCGCAAAATATCAACCCGCTTATATTCTTCATGGGGCGGCAGTTTGAGAGGCCCTTGCAAACCGAGTGTTGCCTTGAGTGTGAGAAGTGCTGGATATTCTTATAAATGTGTGCACCACTCATTTAGATAATCCCCTTCACATGCAACAGGAATCTCCTCCACTTGCAGCAATGTAGGGGACCTCCATCTGGTTCTATGTGCTACTGCTCTTGGGGCTGTCTCAACAAATGAGACTTTTTTTTTGTTTTACTTATAGAAATAGGCGACAAAAATTGAACATCCTTGGTAACACTGTCTTACGCAGCGGGCATTCATAACAACACTCTACGAAACGACTCCTATAAGTTATAGTGATTGGCCAAAGCAGGCAGACTACATTTGACGGACAGGCAGATTAGTTCCACGACAGATTGGCGATAACTCAGAAAGACATTGGTACACAGATATTTCAGTCTATAACAGTACTTTGAAACTCTTGACGAAATAACCAAAAATATCCAAAGGCGATTTCATCAAGACAGTTTATATTTACCGAGACAGATCAGAAAGTTACTTATTAAGGCAGCATTATGCAAAAGGAGGGACATTCCTATAAATTAATATCGCTAGTATCTATGACACTGGCTTTACCACACTGAAGTTACCGCTCTCATTTCTGCCAAGTGCCATCACTCTGAACCCAGGCAAAACCATGGTTCAGACAATCGTCAGATATCGAGCTATTTTATCTGAATTAGTAGCCTCAGAGACCGCAAGAAAAATGCTGAGTGAGATCAATAAGCTCTTGAAACCGCATTTTGCTATCCCAGTTACCAATGCAAGAACAGAACACAGTTGTTCTGCCTCAAAACTAAAAAAAATCTGAAACGTTTCATGGCACAGGCGCGTTTGAATAACTTCCTCATTATACACGTTTAAGTGGGTTGATCTGCGAAATCAGGAAGGAATTGCTATGGAGTTCATTAACAGAAATCAAAGAACATGCAGTTTTTTGGGGCACACTGACTTGAAAACTTGGATGATATGATTATAAAGTTTATCTTATTCTGAATATTACATCAGTCTTGTGATTTTCATAATGTTCGAGCGTGAACGTCATTCACTGTGAGCCCACCCCCCTCCTCCCAAAGCTGAGCATCTTCCTGATAGTGGAGTCAGTACACAAGTCTATCCGACTAAGACATATCTTTACATATTTAAAGTAATTTAGTAGAACGTCTTTGTACTCTTTTGACTAATATGAATTGTTTCCTTAAGCTCGGACTCACATTGCTATATTCCAAATGTAGGGGCACAAGTGCTTTGTTCAATTTTTAGAAACATTTGTCAGTCCAAATAATTAAAAGCACCACTTAATTTGCCTAACTTACCACTCTTTAACTATGTCCTTCAAAAGACAATAAAAATTAACCCTATAGTCCTTCTCCTTATAACATGATTTTATTACTTGCACCTGGGGTGGCCTTAGGCATGTGCAAACTGTGCACCTGTACAGGGCTGTCGAATCCCAGGGTCCGCCACGCCAATATATATATATTGAATATAAAACAGAAAGAAAATAACAACACAGCTAAAGGCAATGTGGCCAAAAAAATTGTTTCTTTTTAATTAGTACGCTGTATTTACTAATGTTGCTAGAGTTGGAGCAGTAAGCTATATGTAGTACAGTCAAATCTCCCTACTATGCCACCTACCGGGACCGAGCAAAAGTGGCATAGTAGCGAGGGTTCGTGAAAACGGCTTTATTTGTTCAAGTTACCCGTCAGTCCAAAGCAGGGGTGGGCAATTAATTTTCCCAAGGGGGCGCATGAGAAATTGGGATGGTTTTAGAGGGCCGGACTAATATAGTTAACTCAGTTTTACCCAATACTGTATATATAGTATATATACTGGCGGGCGGGCCGGTCAGAGACAGGAGGCCTTTGCCCAGGTCTGTCCAAAGCTCTCAAGAATCGTCGGCTTCGCTAGCTGTCTCCTCTCATTCTCCCCCTCACCTCTTCATCCTCCACCCTCCCAACCACATCCGCGCACCTGCATCCTGTCGCTAGTCGACCCCCTCCCGCTCTCCCTCTGTCACGTGGCTGTCACCCGGCCAGCGACCACCCCACCCCCCCACATTGCCAGCCTCCACCCTCCCTGTGTGCGTGCTAGGTTCCATCCGCACTAACTGCCATGTCCCACACTACCATACAGTATAATAATCGAGCACTGCGCGGAATTTCACAACTTGTGTCTTTTAACAGTCACAAAAAAGTGGCATAGTAGCGAGAGTCTGGGGTGGCATAGTAAATTTTTTTTTTACATTGAATTTATAGTCGGGACCGAGCAAAAGTGGCATAATACCGAGAGTGGCATAGTAGCGGGGTGGCATAGTAGGGAGATTTGACTGTATTAGACCGTTCTGTCGTAATGAGAATATCATTGGCTGCCACTTGGTTTTATTGACATTGGCGAGCGAAGGGGCCATTTAATTCTCTTCCCAGGGCCGCCACGAACCTAGAGTCGCTCCTGCTTGCGCTTTGTCTCCCATTTTTATTGTGTATGTGAATATCAATTATTTTGACCTACATGCATAACCCCCCTTTTGCTATATTGAAAATAATTTCCATATTTCCCGCCATTCCTGCAATTTATGGATATCACTTTGCTGGTGTAAACAATCACTCAGAATATATAATACAAGATAAGATATTATTTATCTAAGCAATTCGGTATGGATACAGCTATCAGTAAGTTTAATGAGTCTTTTAAAAATCAGCCAATGTGTGTAAAAGGTCCTTATAACTAGTAAAGAAAACATCAATCGTGGTTTGATAGGGTGTGAAAGGAAAGAAGTGTGTCAGGGTTTTCAGACATTCAGACATTGATTTCTCATCAATCATATGCTGATGACACGCAGCTGTACTGCTCCGCTCCACCGGCTGTCTCACTCTGGTACCAGCACCATATAGAAGTCTGTATTAATGAAGTCAAAGACTGGATGGTGTCAAACAAACTTAAACTCAAGGATGATAAAACAGAAGCCATCCTATGCTCGAGAAGAAGAAATCCATCTTCACTCGTTTGTCCCGTGTGCGGACGTTTTGCCGACGGACGTTTCTCCGCCGGACGTTTCGGAGCCGGACGTTTTGTCGACTGGACGTTTCTCCGCTGGACGTTTCGGAGTCGGACGTTTTGCCGACTGGCTTTTCGCCGCCGGACGTTTCGCCGCATTATGTGAGAGAGAGAGAGAGAGAGCTTACTTACTTCTCAAAGAATGAAAGTAACTACTAGATTACACAATAATTCTTTATTTCAAACAAATTTTACACACAGACTTCACAGACAGTTCACTTTGATTGTCACAGATTATGCGCAACAGCTTTGAGAAAAAACATTGATACAATGGCGAGAGAAATGTGTGAGCTAACGGTTCACATGAGGAGGGATAGTGAGAGAGAGTTCACTGATACATTGATACAATGGCGAGAGAAATGTGTGAGCTAAGGGGCGTCCCACACTTGACTTCGGCTAAAGGTCCCGCGTGAAATGCCGAAATGAAGTGCCCCGCGCCCAAACGTCCGGCGGCGAAAAGCCGGTCGGCAAAACGTCCGACTCCGAAACGTCCAGCGGCGAAACGTCCAGTCGACAAAACGTCCGGCTCCGAAACGTCCGGCGGCGAAACGTCCGTCGACGAAAAGTCCGTGTACCCGTTTGTCCACCAAGTCACATCAAGGTGGGAGAAACCAACATCACCTTTGCGTCCTCCGTCAGGAATCTGGGATTCATTGTCACTGCAGACATGACTCTTGCTAAACAAATTACAGCTGTTTGTCAGTCTGCCTATTGTGATAAACAAGTTACAGGAGGTTTTGTGGAGGTTTTGATAACCAAGTTACAGCTGTCCAGGCCTGACGAGAGGGGGGGACAGGGGGGTCTGGTGTACCCGGGCCCGTGGCTTTCAAGGGGGCCCGGCCTTGGTCAGTGGATTTTTTTTTTCTTCTTCTCCTTTACATTATATACTGGGAAAATAATTTACGATTACAAGTACAAGGGGCCCGGAGAGGTCTGTCCCAGGGCCCGGGCTGGCTCTCGGCGGCCCTGCAGCTGTCTGTCAGTCTGCCTATTATGAACTACACAAGATCAGCGGCATCCTCTGTCACATTCTGTCTACGCGCACTACCAACACTCATGTCTGCGTTTGTTTTATCGAAACTTGATTACTACAACTCCTTGCTTGCTGGCTGCCCTGTATACCTTCTTCACAAACTCCAGAAAGTACAGAACTCTGCTGCACGTCTGGTGCGTAGAGCTAGGAAACGGGAGCACGCTACCCTCTCCTTTGTTTTCTATACTGGCTTCCCATCCTTTCTGGCATCCAGTCCAAACTGTCCAAGCTGTGTTTTAATTTCTTTGCTGGCACCTGCCCTGATTATTTCTCTGAACTGCTCTTCCCTTACATCTCAGCTAGACAACTCCACTCCTCGTCTGATGATCGTCTCCTTACTCTTCCTGTCACCAGAACAACAACATATATCCACAGGATTTTTAGTTATTGTTCAGCCAAACAATGAAACTTTCTTCGTTTCCATGTCCGCCACCTACCCACTATTGAATCATTTAAACGTGCACTGAAAACGCACCTCTTCCGTAAACATTACTCCTAACAACCTTTCCCATAATGCTAGTCCTTTTTCACACCCTTACTTTTGCAATAACGTGTTACTCAGCTCTTTTTCTTGTTATTTGGTTCCTCTTTGTGTTTTCTGTATTCGATTTTATTCTTCGTTTAGTACGGTTGGTTATTGTTTTATAGTTCATTTGTTATTTGTTTGTTTTCCTGCCCCTCGTATGCTGTCCTTGTTTCGTTCTTCTTCTTAAGTGCTAAAAGCATGCTTTACAAATTTTGCATTTGTTTATTATTATAATTATATTATTTCCAGTACCAAAAAATGTAAATGTACGACAAAGTTAAGAGCCATGTAATATTGTCAGTCTGGCGCAAAATCATTTAGCCTACGAAAAAAAGAACACTATAATAAAAATAAAACGAACTATATAATGATCAGTAACTTTACATTGATTCATGCTTTTTTTCTTGTTTCTTGGTTGTTTTCCTCAGAGTGCTGAACCTGTCACACAAAAGGAAGATAAAATCAAAGTTATGCTTCAGAGAACATTGTCCAAGGAATTAACTACCCTGTTAACAGAGGAGTCGCTAGTAGATCTTGTGGTTATCGTGGAAGGCCAAAGGTTTCCATGCCATGGTGTAGTGTTAGCATCCTTCTCTGGCTACTTCAGGTCTATGCTAATATCCCAATGGAAAGAGAGAACCAGCAGGGAAGTTACTCTGGATAGTGGCAATGTAACAAAAGAAGTTTTTCAGCAGATTTTGGATATTATTTATAAACAACAATTCCCACTTTCTTTTGAAAATGCCAAGGAAATCCTTAAGTCAGTCTGCTACTTGCAAATAGAATGCATTGAAGAAATCTGTGTCCAGTTTTTGAGTGAAAATATGATGCCTGAAACTTGCTTAGGACTCTGGGAGTTTGCAGATCAACTTGCACTGGAAGAATTAGCTCACTTAACATTCAGAGAAGCAGTGAAAAACTTTACAAATGTAATAAAACACCAAGAATTTCTGAAAATTTCCAAGACCAAGCTTCTGAAACTAGCAGCCACACTCTCTACAGATTTGAAGATGAACATGTACCTCTGCGGAGGCATTTTGAAGTGGATGACTGAAGACTGGGATCATAAAAAGCAATATCTGGAAGAGCTTTTACATTTTGTCAATTTTCCGTTGCTGCCCCCTCGTGCACTGAATGATCTCCGAAGAAACACATCTTTTCCTTGGCACAATGACCATAAACTGAAAGGTATGCATAAGAAAAAAGCTTAGTGACAAATGTAAAAATTATAGAAATGTTGGTGAAAGAAATCTCATTTCATGTATGATTATAGCTTGCAGGAAAACCATACAAAAGATACAAGTAAAAGAAATTCAAGTCTAAAAAGCAGAATTATTAAGCTGCTATTATTTACATCTTGAATTTATTACACTGAAAATTACAGTATTTATTTCAGGTGAAAAAAGCCTCTTTTCTTCATTATTTTTTTGTCTCTCACTTTGATCTTTTTAGGGTAGTAACGTTTGACCATCAGCTGGCTGTTGAGACTTCTAACTTCCTGTGTTCTAATGGGTTTGATTAGTTCTATCTAGATTCTAGAGCAAGAAATTCCATTAGTAGTAAGTCAATATACTGTTTTATGACACTAGAGCTTGTAATATCATTTATATCATCTAAGTGAGTATAAATAAAACACATATAGAAACTGTGCTGGTCTGCCAGGAGTGGTTGGTGGGATGGACTTGAGAGATGTTCTTGCTGACAAAGCTTGCCACCTAGGTCTGTACTGAATGTTGGCAAGCATGGTTTTGGTAGTTCATTACATTCTGTCTACCATCTAGTATGTTTTGTTGTCCTCTTCAGCATTGCCCACTCCCTAAAGAGTGCTGTGCCTGCTCACATCAGATAAACTTATGCCACTTTACTTTTAGTAGAATGGCTTCTTAGTACCCCATCAGTGGGTGACCATGTACAGTTTACTATATTAATTGGTTTCCTATCCATTTTACACATAGGTGAGATGGCTTTAATATGACCCTTGCAAACAACTGAAATGTATTTTCTAAAATCTTCACGATTGAGAGGACCTTGACACAAACAGCTGTGTTAAGATCAGGTGTTGATTTGTTATGGGGATGGTGGTGGTAGAGAAGAAGAAAATCAACGAATAAAAATCTTAACTTTGTCATTTATTCAACAGAACTCATTTGTGAGGCTGTCACCTATCATCTGGAAGGAAATGTCCCTGGAGATGATAAAGTTAAGCAAGATATCCTGTCTCGTCAGTGTAATGTCTCTGAAAACTCAGATCTTTTCAGGGGTGTCCTGATACTGGGTGGCAGTTCTGATGATGGAGAATTTTTTGAGACTTTGAAGGCTTTCTCAATCCCAGATTCAGATCAAACCGATTATGACATTCACACATTGAGCTCTGTTCCCTGGACAAGGGGAAATGCTGGTCTTGCTGCTTGCGTCTGGAGGAATGATGTCTATGTCAGTGGAGGATCTGACAAACCTACTAGTTTTGTAGTGTACCGCCCTGGTACTGGAAAATGGGAGACGCTGGCTGATTTGCCACATAGTCGTCAAAATCATATCATGGCAGCAGTAAATTCAAAATTTTTTATTTTGGGTGGAGCAGATCCAGCTTCAGATAAAGCATTGCACAATCCATGTCCTGAGATTCTACTCTATGAGCTCCAAACCAAATCATGGAGCACCTTTGGCCATTTGAAGGTTCCAGTTCAGCATGCAGCATCAGCTGTGCTTGGTCATATGGTCTACATCTTTGGTGGGAAAGATGGTGAGGATAAATCCATAGCTGATGTGCAGTGTCTGAACACTCTCAGTGGTGAAGTCTATATATGTGGTCATCTCCCATCCCCAACATTTGGAAATCAAGCTGTAAGTGATGGAGGAACTGTCTTTGTGGTGACATCTGAAGGGGATGTCCTTGAGATGATTGAAAATTATGCACTCACTGATGAAATAGAGCAACACATCGTGAAAGATAATAGCTGTATGGACAAAGAGCCTGGGCAAGCCAATTTAGGCTGCTGTGTACCAGAAGGAAGTTTTGTGGATGGTCCTGGTGTGGCATCTGTATGTGATCAGGTACGAAGTGCAAAATTTAATTCTGTAGAAAGACATTTCATTGACCTAATGAATAAAAATATATTTTATTTTACTGTGGTTATCAGAAGCTATTGTGCACATTAATATGCTTCTAATACCCAGCATCTCAAATAAGTTTTCAATTATCATTATTCAGAAAACTGTCTTAATCTGCAGTTTCGATTGTGTTTTCTTGCTTTATGATATGTTAATGGATTTGTGTCTGCAAAAGAGGGAGAAGAAAATTTGTCCTCATTTGTAAAGCATACTATTTATATTTATGCCTTCCATAAATCCTCTATTGTTGATGTTATTTCTGTTGCCATTAATATTATTATCTTTATCGTTGTGATAGAGGCTGGCATTTAAGCCAGCCGAATGTTAGCAGTAGCACTGTTTGGCACATGGATTTGTTTTGATCAAGGGGGGAGACACACTGGTACAGTGAGAAGAAGGAAGTTGCACCCAATGTCCTGGTAGCTGCATCCCCATATAGACATGAATATGTGCATGCAGATAGTTCAAAGGAGATGCCGCCGATGATGCTACATATACTATGAGCAGAAAATCAGACTCTTAAGGAGGATGAAAAATTAACTTTCTACTTTTAACAATAACAGGCTGCGTTAGGAAAAAGTTTCAAAGGAAAACAATATGCTAATGATGTTTGGACAACAACCTTGTGCTTTCATTAATGCATGAACTTTATAATTTTCATTTGCATTTGTAATAACAACATAATAATTTCTCATCAGCAGACTAAGCTTGATGGCACATCAGAGGTTGCGGCACCTGATGAGATGACTGATGTGACTTCAGATATATCAGACATCATGGAGTCAGAAAAGGAAAAGAAGACTTTATTGGCAATTAGCTTCAAGTGGATTTGCCAGCACAACCCGACACAAAACTTCGGCATTTTTTGCGACAATGATATTTATATGTGGGGAGGCTGTAATAACAAAGGGAATTTGCTGAATACCATGAGATCTGTAAGTTTATCATCCAGGAAGACAATGATACGGCATACAATTCTTCCCTGTGGAATGACACACTTTGCTGCTTTTATTGTGAACATCCCTAAAGTGTTTGTTGCTAAAGGTAAAAATTCAAAATATTGGTATAGTTATGTGGAGGGTAGTGCTGTTTTCCTTCTAAAATACCACAAGCTTTTGAAACACTATGAAACTTAGATCATGCCCCTTTGCCTAAATGGCTAGAGGGTGAATTCTCGTCTTCACTTTTCATGTTGGCCCATTGATTTTCGTGAAGTTTCAAGTCTAATGTTCATCAGTTTATCTGTTACAATATTTATTACATTCCTGAATCGATTTCTGTGTTTGCGCCATTTTTCACATGTTCCTGTGCCATTTTATTTCTACTGTCACATCTGCGCCATCTTGCCATTCCTTAGATTTTAGATCTGCGCATGGGCAGTGTCAACTTCAAACTCTGATTATGTTCCTACTGCTGTTATATTTTCTCTCTCAACATCAGTACTCAACTCTGAGTTTTTGTGCATAGATTTATTTACAAATATAAATCTCGCCATCAGTTCAGTTTGCCTATCTTGGTCATGATCATGCTGCGCATTACAAGTGCACAGATTAAATTATTGTTCAGTCGTGAAAATTGTTAAAAATTGCTGTTAGTTTCATGATGAAGGATAAAATTGAAAATATCAAGCTTAACCACGAAACTAAATCTTGGTAGTTTGCCCTTAATTTGGCTTTAAGTAGATTAATTATACCCGAGATGTGTATAGTGTTTTTTCGTTTGTGAGATTTTCTGAAAGTATATGGAGGGTTTGTGTCAACTAGTTTTATGTTGAACTCATTTTGTAGACAAGAGCTCTGCAGTAATGGCTCAAGCAGGTGACAGGCCCAGCCACTCTTTCCCCATTTGCGATTGCAAAGGGATCAAAAACATTTCATCCACAGGCATTATCCCTATCAAATGCTTACAGAGTGGACAATTTTTGGTCCAGTGCAGCACTCAGAAGGTTTTTGAAACCCTTTGTTGATGGGATGGTGAACAACAAATTATGTGCCATCATTCACTTTCTTTCTGACTGCCTACCTCCATGACCTCCTGTGTAACGGGAGGAGGTAGTTCTCAGTCTATTAAAGTTAGGACACAGCACCTATACCATGCAGTTGCACTTTTTACAAGGTGAACACCCGCCAGGTTAAGTAATTATTCTTGGTGTTTGGAAATTTTTACAGTGCATATTCTAATAAATTGTCTTGGTTCCAGCGTATATGCTAGCAGTTTTTTTAAACAGTAGATTCTTTGTTTTACCTGTTTAGATCCATCCCACTGACAGCTATTTTTTTCATTTTTAAAGAGGATAAGGGTTTACCATAGGATTGAAGCTTTTTTAATGTCCTATTTGATTTTAGTTTCAGTTTCTGGTTTGTTGGTGGCTTTTTAGTCCACAGCACCCAATTTTTACATACTATCTATCTATTCCTCTTCGTGCATCAGGTTGCACATAACGCCTCAACCAGAATCCGCCACTGATGTCGATCGGCTGAAACCCGCTCTAGGTGACCCCATGTCCAGCATTTTCCTTTCATCCCACTTTCCACTGTTCTTCTCCAAGTTTCCTTTGGGCGGCCTCGCTTTCTTCGGCCGTCTGGAGTCCATCGTAGGGCGACTGTGGAGAGGTCTGCTGTCTGTTGGCGGAGCACATGTCCAATCCACCGCCAATGCCTTCGTTGAACCTGCGTGGTGATGGACTCGGTTTCAGTTCTTCGGTGGAGTTCTTCGTTGGTGATGGTATTTGGTCAAAAGATGTTAAGTAGGCGCCTGAGTCATCTGTTTTGGAAGACATCAAGTCTGCTACTGATGGTTTTGGTCATCATCTATGATTCTCATCCGTAAAAGAGGGTGCTGATCACATTTGACTTGAAGATTCTCAGCTTGATCTTCTGACTGATGTTTTTTGCCCTCCATGTGCTCCTGAGTGACTGAAGATTTCAGTCAGCATGAGAGCTGTCACATTCACATCTGCTTTCAACATCTCTGCTGTTATTCCATCTGCCCCTGGTGCTTTGCCACTCTTCATTGTCATGATTGCTGCTGTCACTTCTTCCAGGCTTGGCGGGTCTGTGCAGATGTCAAGGTCTATTGCTGGCTGGATGTCTGCAAGCTGAGGGGGTCTGGTCTGTTCAGAACTGACTCAAAATGCTCCCTCCAGCGCTGTAGTTTTCCTGCGTCTCCTTCGATAACATTACCATTTATGTCTTTCACTGTTCTGAAACCCGTTGTTTAGCTGTTTGTTTATCTTGTACAGTGTCTTCAGGTCATTTTTTCTTGCTGCTATTTCTGCTTCATCTGCCAGTTTCTCTATGTAGTCTATTTTGTCGGTTTTTGTCATCCTCTTTACCTCTTTGTTTAGTTTTGTATATCTTTGTGTTGTTCCTTCAGGCGCTCAGATCTAGTGCTGTTGATTTTTTGTTTGGCTAACGTTCTCTTGTCTATCTTCTTCCTCGTCTCTTCACTGATCCACTGTTCTTTCTTTTTCCGTTGGAAGCCCTGTATTTTCTCTCCTGTTTCCCGTAAGACTCGATTGAAGTCGTCTAAGGTCATCTCTTGTTGGTCTCCTAGTGTATGGAACCTGTTTCTTACTTCCATAGCAAAGGCCCGTTTGGTGGCTGGATTTTTCAGTTTGCCGGAGTCCACTCTCTGCTGACGTGCCTGTTTTCCTTGCGATTGACGTAACTTCAGAGAAACTGTGGCTATCACAAGAGTGTGGTCACTGGCAACGTCTGCTCCTCTGTAGGCTCTGACATCTTGAAGTGAGATTCCATCTTCGGTTGATGATGACATGGTCTATCTGGTTCTTTGTGATCCCATCTGGTGATGTCCACGTTGCCTTGTGGATGTCTTTGTGCTGGAAGAGTGTGCCTCCAATCAGTAGGTTGTTTTCTTCACAAACGTCTGCCAGTCTCTCTCCGTTCTCATTGATGGTTCCAATTCCATGCTTGCCCATGACATGCTCCCTGCAGGTGTTGTCACTTTCCACCTTGGCATTGAGGTCGTTGCATGATGAGCAACATATCGTGGGCTCGAACGCTCTCCGAGGCTGCCTGGAGCTGAGCGTAAAAAGCATCCTTGTCTTCTGCCTCGGGGTCTTCTGTTGGTGCATAGCAAGCTAGCACTGTCAGCTTGGTGTACTTTGAATGGAATCTTGCTCTCAAAAGCCTGCATGGGTCCATAAGGCTTCCATTCCAGCAGTACCTTTTCAGTTTTCTTGTTGAGGAGTAGTGCTACTCCTTCAGAGTGCTGACCGTCTGATCTTCCTGAGAACAAGATGGTATGTCCTGACGCTAGTCTCCTCTTTCCCGTGCCTGTCCATCTGACCTCACTGACTCCCAGGATGTCCAAGTTGTAGTTGTCAAACTCCTTGACTAGTTGGAGCATCCTGCCAGTCTGGTACAAGGTCTGGACGTTCCAGCACCCCACCCTCAACTTTTGCCTCGGCTTCAGTAAATCCAACGTCGGGGCGCCAGCTCCCTCTCGGGTTTGGCTGTCGTCCGTCATAAGTCCAGTCTCCTGCTGTGCTTTGCCATCCGCGACGAATTCTCTGGTATTAGTTTCGGTAACAGTTTTTTTTTTACATGGTGGGGTTGTTAGCCCTACCACAACCTATTTTACCTCTAGGTGAGGTGTCCACCTTATAGTCGCCTCTTTCGACATGCTTAGGTGGATGGCAGGGACCCTAATCTTACAATGCTCGCTAGGCAAGCGTACCCCGTGGTCCCACAGGGGGATTTTTACATACTACCTACTGTTTTATAATTTTGTTCCTTATGTTGACTTTTATTGTGAAAGGTGTTAGAATTTAACCTAGGGTTTTTGTCCAAACCTTTTTATGTGACATTAGCTTTTTCCACCATGATTAGCTTTAGTTGCTGGCATGGCATAAAATACAAACAGTTCTGAGCAGCTTCCTACCTTTTCTTTTACATTTATTTGGCATCTAGCAGAAAAATCATTAAAAGTAACCTGTAATTTTTGTAATATTTTGTTTGTTTCTTACAGACAAATGTCTACAGAGTGTGTTTCTGTTCATTTTCAACCCAGAAAAACTTCCAACTAGCAAAAAGAGAAAAGTAAAAAATGTTGACTGGTAAGAGAATCTTTTTTTGCAGCCATTTTATCATTGTGAATACTCCACAGACAGATGGAAAGACCATAGTAATGCAATCTGTGAAGTATTTAAAGAAAAGATGAGATTTGAGGTGGGGTGGTTTGTTTTTTTTAATTTCCTTGTGCATGGGGTATGCTTATAATATCCAAGACATGGAATTCCAAATCGCGAGTCCAAATACTTTGAAAGATTGCTTGCAAGAGGTGGAGATGGAGAACTTTGGTGGGGTTTTTTTTGGAGGGGGGGCCGGGGGGGGGGAGGTTGTGGTAGAAGCATCCTGTGATCTCAGCATCTGTGATGGCTTATATATGTGGATAAGATCAGATAGTCAGAAAAACTTCCACACACCATTACATTTTTTTTCCCTTAACTGACATGTTATCTCCATTGGATGACTTCTATTCCTCACAGTTCTGAGCAGGTAATCATGATCTTTAAAGTAGTGAAAGCATTTTATTCACATAATGAGATGAAAGTTATTTTACAGTTTTTATTTTGTCACTGAACAGGAGCCTGCATCTTTCAACAAATGCTGATGATGGTTGCCTTTATGCTAAACTTGAGTATCCATCCAGACAGAGGTATTATGACAAACTAAATCCCTACAGAAAAAAAGTTGGTGTTGAACAAGCCTACAGAATCTGAAAGACTTTTTGATCTATTGTAGAAATATTTTTTGATCATCAAATTGGATGAAATATAGATTGCATAAGTTTTAAAAAGACAGAAAGCAAAATTTTGTGTTGAAAGATCAGATCAGATTAAAGTTTTATGTCAGTTTTTTTTTAATTGTAATCAACATATAGTTTTTAATACTGATGGTAAAAGCAGTTAAAATATTTGTATTTAAGGAACAGTTAAGATTGCTGTGATTAATAGTGCAGGAATTGCCATATGTAAAGTTATGCAGGATATATTGTGTCAAGTATAATCATGCAGTTTTGCTTCAATAGTTTCAGCTGTAAGGTTTCATGCCGGCTGATCACAAATGCCTGTAAGTGAAATACTTCATTGTCTTGTGTGTGTAAATTACAATGTAAATGTGCAAATGGCTGAGCTAGGGAAAACATAAAAACAAATCAAAGGTAATAATGGTAACAGTCTTTCATGACATAATGAGGTTAACTGAAGTTTAAAACAAACCCTCAACACACGCCATCGCAAACCAGTATTGATATTTCTTTACCCAGTGGGTTTTTCTTTTTTCAGTGTTAAGAGCAACTGACTACACCTTCACTTTGAACAATTATAAATCCAACAAATTAAAGATAATTTCTATGGAGGTAAGTTTCTGCATCTTTACTCTGTAGACAAGAGAAACAAAGACGAGGAAGCCCTAGCAGAATATATAATTATTTCTTACACTGTATTTAAGATGGCAAGATAGAGAGATAAAATTCACAAGGGCGTGCTTTTGAGGTGCTGAGCGGAAAATAGTGTCAGTATTTCATATCTTCCTTATTTCTCAGTCTCTCTTTCACACACACATACACATATGTATATACATGAAAATGTATGAAGACTTTGTTTTTGTCCAGGACTTAAGAGCTGCTGATGGCCCATATCTTGAGGACGGATTAGCAGCACTGGAAGTTTTTTTTTCTTTTATCACAGATTAGCATATTAGATTTCATTTTGCTGTGGTATCGATCACATTTGATATTTTTCCAAGTCTCTTGCTTTTTTAAATTCCTATAACTGAAAATGTCAGTATTTATGTAAAGGGACTTGTAGTAACAACCCACATTTTTTTTAAAAATGTAACCTTGTTTCAGTGTAAGGATTTATAGTACAAGCTTTCATTGTAGACAGGGTCTAGAATTACACAATTGCAATAGTTCTATGGTATGATGCTTTGCAGTTCTGTCAATGCTGGAAGTCTTGCCTAAGCTTTTGGGAATAGACCTTTTTGCATTTGCTTTTGTTCATGATGATTTTTCCATTTATCAAATTTCTTCTCTTCACCCTTTCTGAATTTCACCATGCATTTCGAGAAGGAAGAAAACAATTTGAAAATAAATTTAGAGTACTGTTTACTGACAGTTCTGGCTAAATTTAGAGTAGATGTGTCTAATACTGCACTTTTCGAAGAAGACACACTGCACATGACCTGCTGTGTCCATTATGTAAAATATACGGAGAACATGAAGTTCACTTTGTTCTTTGTTGTAAAACCCTACAGCATCTCAGAGTAAGGTTCATACAAAGAAAATGGCATAGTAATCCAAACAGTGTTAAAATGAGTTTGTTATTGGCTTCAACAAGTGAAAAAATTGTAAAGAATTTGGTATTATATATCTTTTCTATACAGTGGAACCTCGGTTAACGAACTTAATCCGTTCTGGAAAGCTGTTCGTTATCCGAAATGTTCGTTATCCGAAACAATTTTTTCCATAAGAAATAAAGGAAATAGATTTAATTGGTTCCCAGCCCCTGTTGACCCTCTAATATTTGAAAGTTACAGGCTATATAGATATTTGTTTTAATGAGAACAGTTATAATGCAATATAAATGGAGTTAAATAAACATAAAAACATTAACGAAAGCATTTAAACATCAGAAAACTTGCCGTTTTGACGGCATGGGTGGAAGCAGGTGTGGGGAGGAAGGGGTGGAATGACTGCTTTGATTCCCCTCCATGAGCACACGTGACATTATAAACTCGGGGGAGACTTCCCTTTTCTTTAGCTTTGAGGTTAAAGGAAAAATCTTGTCCAGTGTCTGTTCCTTCTGCCTTTTTTGTAAAACTCTTGGGTAATATGACATCACATATCCGACAGACGCATGCCACCTTCATACTTTGAAATCATTTCCTTTTTCAATTCATTTGTTGGCCGCTTCTTTGTCATTACCTCACTACTATTGCTCTTAATCTTCTTTGGAGCCATGATTGAGGATTATCTTATTAAAATAAAGCACACAAATTACTAAATAAGAAGGATGTGCACAGATAAGGAATGACTGATCGTAACTGTGTCTCGAGTGCGAATGATGACATGCTGGTCGGTCTCGTGTGGTTCACGTGGCTGTTCGTTATCCGAAATTTTGTTCGCTATCCGAGACAAACTTTTAACGAAATTTTTGTTCGTTAACCGAAATATTCGCTATCCGAGGCGTTCGCTAACCGAGGTTCCACTGTACTTTTGAATGTGATATTGTATTATTATTGTTGTTTGCTCCCTTTTCTAAGGGGAAATGGCCCTCGAATGAATAAACAATCAAAAACCAAGTATTTCCATGCTGCTTTGTCAACTGTTTGACATTCATGCTTCATTTTCTTCTGGACTGTCCACTATTATCTTGGCTCACTCCTGAAATTATTCAGCTCAACCTGCACACCAGTAAGCTGAGGGTCATTGGCACTCTACAAAATTCCCTATTCATGGAAAAAATTTCAGCTGCTAGATCCAGTGCTATTTGCCTCATCTCTGCGTTGAAGAGGAAATATTTTCAGACAGTCCTGAATCTACTACTTCTAAAGAACAGTATTCATTCTTGAATGATCTTGAGCAACCATCTCCACTTCCAACCATCATTGGGAAGATTTACTATCTGTTTTCCTCAGAATTAAAACTGCCCTTACAGACACCTTAGAAAAGGTGCAGCTTATTTCCAATGTCCACTTGATCTGAGTGAACAACACCCCATTCCTGAGAAAGAAATGTACCTGACCACTGTGAACAGAAAAAAGACCTTTTTCAGATCATTTTTCACAGACCCATCTTTAGGTGAGGACAGTGCCCATCTTCTCTCCCTTGCTGCCTTATCTTCCCAACGTTCATTGGAGTGAAGTACCCATTCCCGGCAGCTGGGTTAACTGAGGAAGTGAGCTGTACTGCATAGGTATTAAACTTTCAGTTTGGACACCAGTGCTCTAACCACTCGGCTATCCCTTTTCCTAAAGTTGTGTGCTATGGGTCTTATCTTCACTCGGATTTGGGGAAATAGTATACTGTACCAAAATCAATCAAATTGTCAGAAAGGCTTTCAGCATTTTGTCCATTCCAGAACATGTACTAGCAGGAGAATTCGTTTTGTTAAGTTCCGGTAAATGTTATGCTGTTGCCTATATGTAAAAGTAATAGGCACTTGATATTATTTGTATCCTCTACAGTCCAGCTGCTCGGTAAATCTTTTCTGATAATTGGAACTCTGAATGCCTGTTCTACAGTTCTCATGGTCTTTTGGATGAACAGTGGTCACTCGTTCAGCACATTTTAACCCTCAACATCTTTACACATACTGCATTCATTACCTAATATCAAAAATAACATCTCAAGTGAACTAGGGCATGGATCAATCTGTGACAGATAATGTCAGCAATGTGACACGAGCACCATGTGAATCATCTTCCCCCACTGGCACAACAAAAAAACCTAAGTTTATCTTTGGGGAAAACCTTCAAGTCTACCTACTGCCAGTAAAACCCATGAAAGACTGCTGGATAAATATTTTCTTTTTTGTTCATTAGTATCTGGTTGTCATCTAACAACTTTACTCACCTTATCCCAAGAGGGTAGGCCTACCAGTAGCTTATTACATTGTAGCGTACACAGTTCGTACTAGTGAGCAATGAGCTCACATTGATCTTCAGGTAAAAAAAAAAAAAAAAAATCAAAATCAGCATCCACAGTTCTATAAATGTACAGGAAATTACATCACCTTATAGTGCACACTTTCAAGAATGTTTCAGTGGATGCTCATTGAAAACGCAATTTGATCAAATTAACCAGAAAAATACCCAATTAGTACGAGTTCAACATCCAAGACCCCTAATGTGAATACACTGCTCTCCAGTGCAATGGGTTTTTCTTTTGTAAACTAGACATCTAATTATCTGATTAATCGTCTTCTAAAGGGATTTATTAAAGAGTCTTTCATGTGGCAGTAGTTCTTATGCCCAAAAGAAATCAGAATCGTAGTATTTTTATCAACATATAATGGAAAAATTTCTCCTCTAGTGTCTGTGTGTATATATATCTATATAAATTGGCTCAATGCTCAATGATGGGTATGATTTGCAAAAACCCTGCAGTCTTACTCTCCAAATCGATTTACTTCATTTCTGTGCTGTATGTAAACAAACAAACAAACAAACAAACAAACAAAGAAAAACCCTGAATGATGGATAATGTACATTTTAAACATTTTCTGGGCTCACAACAAGCACCAGGTAAAATGTAAAAAATTTTAGGAAATTCAGTGGTAAAGCCTTGATCAATGGAACAGCCAGGAAAGAGGTGAGGGAAGGAAGTCGGTCCAAATCATACAATTATATTCCCAAGCAGAATGTACTTATCATCCATATAGTAAAAATTATACACTGGCCAATTTAGGGCTGTACCTTTTATTGGAAACCTTCAAGATAAGATTGGAAAATAGTGAAGATATTATTGGGTGTATGAACCTCAGTGTAAGGTGACAACATGAAAATATTCTTCTGTTGTACATCACATTGGATAAATCATTTGAGCTAATCTTTTTGTTTATATGTACTAAAAATGTGGAATATGGTCATCCTACAAGATAGCATGCTGAAATCATTACAAATGCTGTAGTACTGATGCTAGGAGAAAATTAAGACAGTAATAAACCAGAAATGAGGTACCAAGCTATATACTATTTGTCATACAAGGTAGTAAGTCCATAGTTCAGACATTCTAGGTAACTTATGCTAGAACTCAAGCAAGTGGCCACAGTGGATAAATGAAAACAGGGTCATGCTGAATTCACAGGCGATACCTGGAGAGTGACGTCCCTTTGCCTAAATGGTTGGATGGTGACTCCTCTCCCTCACTTTTCATATTTGTCATTTGATCTGCATGAAGTTTGTGTATAATGTTTATCAGTACATCTGTTACGATATTTGCTACATTCCTGAATGGATTTCTCTCTGAGCCACTTTTCATCTTTTCCTGGGCCATTTTATTTCTACTGTCACATCTGCCTCCTCTTGCCATTACTTAGATTTGAGATCTGCGTATTGGCAGTCTTGACTTCTAACGTTGATTCCCTTCCTCAAGCTGCTTCACAAGGTCAAGCTGTCACAGCAAGCTTTCTTTGAGTACAGATCAGTCTGCAGTGACTGACATCATGTATCTCCAGGAAGCTCAGTGAAACATGAGCTCAAACTAATCCAACTGATGCAGATAAAGACCAACTTGTTTTTGAGGTTTTTTTAGCTGGCTATTGTACTTATGTCTTTCTTAAAACTAGTAGCTGGTAAAGTTCAAGAGTGACAAGAGGCTAAAGAGAGACAAATGTTAGCCAAATCAATAACAAAACATTGTGCTTGTTCCAAATCTCAACTGATTCTCCACCAGCAAGTCAGCCTTATATCACCTTCCCACCACCATCAGAAAACAAGGTGATGGTCATTCAACATCAATGAGTCATCATCGTCAGTTTGACAGTGTGCCATGTGCCTATCAGCTATAGACCGTGATAGGTGAAGGTCACAAATATACAGTGATTCTACAATTGTTTTTGAGACCAACATCCATTCTGATTGTTTGTGTGCGTTTTTTTTCTTTTTAGTCAAGCGCTTTGACTCCACCTTTAATGGTGGGAAAAAGCGCAATATAAATCAACTTATTAACATTATTATTAACCATATTACACCTGGACATATATCTGTACCAACTGAGTGAATCGATTTATTATGTTCTGCAGCAGCGTTTCACTGCAAAATGCCTTTTAAGTAATTTTCATTGGGATCTATTAACCTGAATTGAGAGATTTAAAATGAGCAGTTTTATCAGCAGCACACAATTTCAGATAATGCACAAAAAGAATATATGCCAAATGTATCTTGTTGCTGTAAGCATGGAATTGAATCATAATTACACTTAGAACATGGCTGCACTGATGAGAAAAGAAATGTACCCACTTTTGATACTGAAAGTGACAGTCTGCAGAAGCAGACTAACCTACAACCACTATTCATCTCTCAAAACAGTAAAAGAAAAATAAATTTTTGGCTTAATTGTTCATGCAATTTTTAATGCGCTCTTGCATATATTTGCATAGCATCTTGCAACAATACTTTTACAAAAATAGTCCACAGTAACAAAGTGACTTATCAAATTTACAAAAAAGTGGTTTACACTCAAATAGGCAACTTTTCCAGTTATAGAAGTATGTCAACAAATACACATGGGGGCATCATTGCAAAACTTCTCATCACAAAACATGCAAATGAGTGTAGTGTAATAGCCATGTGATGTAATTTTGCACACACTTTGTAAATACTAAACGTTTATTACGACTGGGACTAGGCAGGACTCTCTCTCTCTCTCTCATGCACACAGACACACATCTATCACATAGGATAAAGATGGGCAATGCAAAAGAAGAACTAAGAGTTAACATTTAATCACATTATAAATTTGACTTTCTCAAACTATGGCATATTTTGGAAACAAAAAAATGTTCAAGATTTTAATGGCAAAATTATGGATGTGAACAACAATTTGATAAAGAAAACTACATCATACTACTCTTGAAAACCGAGAGTAAAATGCAAACAGAAAACTGATCACAATTTCAGCTGCTGGAGATATTATTACATTTTACATGACAGCAGCTAGACTTTTTTCTATTCTTTAAGTTCTGAAGAATTGGCATCCCAATAAAGAGCGAGGATTCTACATGATTAGTATGCAGCAAGATGCCACAGCAGATAAAAAGAGACAACACAAAATTCAAATAAATGATTAGATGGGGGATAATGATAAGTGTGTGGAGTGAACACAAACTGAAAAAAAAAACTTTATTAGTAAGCAGTTCTCCCTGCTATTTAAGTTCAACTTGTTTCTGCTGCTTGCAACTCTTGTGTCACAAAACTGGCCTGCAGCATTTGAAAAACTGGGGAATGGGAACATTGCAGCAGCAATTGAGCTATTTAGCTTTTGGCAGTATCAGAAACTAAAGTGATGACATCAGAACATCCATTCCCACTTGTGCAGGTCACTGTCAGCAGGAAAATCAATTTGACTGTGTCTGGCTGCAGTTCAGTGACCATGGACATAAGGAGCTTGACTATCAGACATTAGGGCAACTGAGGCCATGTAGGAGGCACTTTGCAGATGATGTTCTTCATCATATCACGGATGCGAATGAAATGGCGCTTGAACTCTAGGCCATCACCCTAAAACCATAGTATTTTTGGTATTAAACTATCACTTTATCTATATATTTGAGTGAAAGGGTGGGGTGGGGGAGGAATAGTGCATATTAGAGAGACATAAGATTTCTGGAACTGATTTCACAAGGATTCAAATAAAACTAATTACACTTTCTATAAACACATGGCCAATTTCTGCCAGCATAATGAAAAAAATACCAAGAATGTACAGACACAAGTAAATTAAAACATAAATAGAATCCTGCCTGTAATAAGTATTACCCCAGCATACATATGACGAATTACAAACACATAAGACTTTGACGAGTTCTCGCAGATTAAGGTGAAGGTAAGTGGAGACAGTTGATCTATAGGTGTATATAAGATGACCAATAGAGAAATTTTACCTTTAGCTGAAGTTAAAGAGGTGGAGAGCAAAGACAACTGATGTTAGACAGCAGTCAGAATGGAGGAAGTCCAGAGAAAGTATAATGTTTATGAAGCTGCATGATGTCAACAACATGTATATCGGATGGTAGAACCAGAATGTTATTCTTTTGTTGTTCACAGATTTCCAACTGGTCTTCTCTTTGCAGTTTCATGCAGACATGTTTAACTATCTCTCCTTAAGATTTCTCTTTCTTTCTTGAGAATGATGTTGTACGAATGACACACACACAGATGTAAGGCACAGGACACCACTCATACACAAAGTATAAGACATACTACAATTTATTACACTCCCAGACCCATATTAGTTTTTGTTACAATCTTGTACGTACCTTGGAAAGCCGGAAATCGACCAGCAGACTCTCACCCATCTCTATTATCATCACCTTAAAGACCAGAGGAGATTGCCGACGATCTTTCAAGCGCACTGTAAGCTGCAAAAAATGTAGGTTTCTTGAAAAATTTTCATTAAAAAAAAAAATTAGTTAAAATGTTTGTTAATTTTTCCTTAATTTTTTTAATCGTTAGCAGTAAATTCCCAGGATCTGGCCAGACTAATTTTTATGCCTCTAAGCCACCTACCACATTTGGTGGGCTATGTGACCAGTTGTATCCCAGTTGTGTAAACACTCTGTCAATTTCTTTCATCATGTTAGCAGACTGATGTTTGGAGAAAAAGCGAGTCATCCTTCGCACTAGCTTCTGCATAGGGGTCTGAAATTAAAGATTTTTTTAAAGTTTTACTTATGGAAAGAAATTAATATGTGGAATAAAATAACTACTTAAGCATAACTATCTTATAAAAGCACAATGTCAACAAAGCGTACACCTGGACATTTGGCTCATGGTGACCATCCTAAATCACAATATAACTAATGGCACCAATGTTAATGACAAAAACACACAGGTACTATACCTGAATACAAGGCAACATACTGATATGAATTAGGGTATTTTATCACGATTGGTGGCCTATGGCAACATCCAGTCAGCATTTAGCAGCATTTTTACTGCAAAGCACTAGTCAAAAATGGGGGGGGGGGGTTTGAGCCTAAGTGCGTGGTTTGGTTTGCAGTGTTCTTTTACTGTGGGTATCTTTTATAAGCTTCACAATTTCAGCTTCCTTAACATGGAGAAAGAGTGATTTAGATCAAAGAGAAGTTCTTAGCCACTTTCATGGTTTCCTGCTCTTGCCAAAGTAGTATTTTTGGGTAGTGGGGAGAGGAAACAACGCAAAGCAGAGGTTGGCTGCGTAAAAAGGGTCGTTAGTCAAAACTCTAATGAAAAGTATTTCTTATTTATTGCTCTCTCTCTATACATATAGGGGATCTGGTAAGCGTATCTGAGTGAAATTTAAAGGCAATAGGTAAAACATCACTCTGCACATTTATGTTTCTCCAATGACTCATTCTTGTACCAAAATAATATTGTGTGACAGCTTAAAGATATTTATTATTAATAGATTTATTAATGCATATCGTGTTCCCTCTGTCCACTGTTATTTTGGAATTGATGCTGGACGATACAGCACGCATCTTTTACATCACTCTTCAATCAAGCTATAATGCTAGTCCTTTTTCACACCCTCCTTTTGCAATATCATGCATTGTTACTCTCAGCTCTTGTCTTGTTATGTGGTTCCTTTTTATGTTTTCTGTATTTGATTTTATTCTTCATTTAGTGCGGTTGTTGATTCTTTTATAGTTCATATGCTATTTGTTTTCCTGTATGCTGTTCATGTTTTGTTCTTGCAAAGAGCATGCTCCTTAGGAGTGAGAGTATGCGCTTGACAAATTTTGCATTTATTATTATTAAGCAGCCGTTTTTCTTGTCACAGTGACACTTGTGTGCTCTCACTTTTATACCCATGATGTAATATTGGGATCTAGCTGATTCAACATTGATCATGAAGTGAAAATCCTAACACGAAATGCCAAGCCCATACTTTTGAGTTTGGTTTCAGCATGAAGTTCTTTTTTTGTATTATGTACACCATAACCACAATTTTTTAGGTGTTTACCATCGGGAAATCAGACAATATTAACATTTCTCCTGCCTTTTTTTTCAATTAACTGTTGTGGCAATTTATAACAGCAATGACCTTTTTCACCCTTTCTCTTTACTGTCACATGTCTCAGTAAAAACAGCGAAATGGCTGACCCATCAGCATCCACTTTAACGACTGACAAGTTCCTACTGTACATGCACTGAATAATTGACGAAATACCCTCCCTATACACCTACTATGAAACATGGGTTATGAAGGATCAATGTCCACACCATAAACATCACCAAGAGTTTCTCACAAGAAAATTCCCAACAACAGTAGTTGATTTAAAAAAAAAGACATATCACTTCTTTAAACGTATTATTAAAAGAAAACAACAAAACTGAAGTATCGGCCACTTCCTAATTTTCTGGTTTTATAATCATTCCTATAAGCAACACACATATATCTGAAAAAAAAGTTGTCAGTCTATTATGAAAGTAACATATGTGAGCATCAGTCATCAGTTAAAAAAATAAAATGAGGGAGGGGTGTGTGCGTGGAGGAACCATGAGGTTGGATCAAGAATAAAGAAATGAATCAATGTTACCCCTTGGGGCAGTAAAAAACCAAGCAAAAATGAGCCACACGTTTGACAATAGACTGGCAGCATTTTTGAAGGAGGCATGAAATACTTTAAGACTAAGTTTAGGCTCAGGAAGACCAAGATTGAGGGGTAATAAATTTCTGAGATGAATGTGATGTACTGCATATCTGTGATTAACTTAGGGAAGCAAGTTGTATATATACGGATGGTCTGTTGGCTTGTGCGGTGAAGAGAAATCTGATAGATACTTTATCTTCTGACTTACCAGTAACTGTGTACCATATCTTGTTCCGAGCAGCTTGATGTACAAGAAGAAGTAGATGGATAAAAGAACACACAATGAGGGAGAAGTAACAAGGCTGAGGAGTGAAGTAAGAATAACGAGGTTCTGAACTGCGTGAAGCAGAGAGCTAAAAATTGTATTTTAAAATGGCAAACTAATTTCTTGATGTTTTCCTTCTAGCTTTTATTTTGCAACTATAGGTCATGCAACAAGCCCCAAGATTCCTTTCACCTAAATACTGCATAATTTTGACATTAAAAAAATTGCTTTTATTATTACACACACCACCCAAACTCCGGGAAAGATGCTTTGTGCACCTACCCTAAAAAAACAGCTAATTAAAACAAGAAGCATGCTACTGCTTTTGATTCGTGAGATCTAACAGTTACAGTTAACCTCACCCTGGTGAGCTGCCAGAGATAGATCGGGTGCACATACGCTTGGGTCCTGCTGAAAACTGATCAAAGCTGTCTGGAAAGACAAATTATTCTGACCATAAGTGCCATGCAGAACTGGCTTTAGCCCAAAATCAAAATCACAGTACTAATGGGGACACTCCCCTGACCAATCTGTTTGGTGACAGTCAATAGGTATCTGAACTGTATCTTTGTGATATACTGTTGGTAATATCATGAAATGATTGTGTCTCCCATGTACAGGAAATCGATTCAAACAAGCTATGAAAATAAATCTGTCCGTGCTAAGTAAAACAACAGTTCTATGAGCTCTATGATTTAAATTCATTCTGTGGTTTGAATAAAACTGTTCATGCAAACACGACAGTTGATTACATAGTTGCATTCTACATTAGGATCCTACTTATTCTTATTGTGAAATGGACATGAATTCTACTAATAAGATGTAATTTCAATCTGTATGTGTCAAGCATGTATGAATGAGACAGGCAGACCCCATCATTAAAGGCACACATGACAATTTATGTACTTTCCTTGAGTAATTTTTATGCACAAATGAAATGTCTTAACAGAATTACCTCTACTAAAGTCCTTCTTGAACCACTGATTATTTCGAAGCTCAGGGATAGTGTACCGCTTCTCTGGTTTGTCCGCCAACACCCGACGAATCAAACCTATGAATGAAACACATGTTCCAATCACACATAATGTGAAAAGAAGTAATTTTTTTGCAGCTCAACCATTAAAGCCCCTTAAATCTTTGGTGCTGTTTTCAGCAAGATTCGTTTGGTTATTGTTCTTCAACAGATTATTTCCTGCACATCAAGTTCACAAGCCTTATAAAAAGGATCTCCACTTAGGATTCATACCCTTTTTTTTTGTGTTAACAAAAACAAGGTTCAGAATATAAAATGGCAACTTACTCAGTGCAAGGTTGTCAATCTTGCACCATGGCTTGTTTTCAATGTGACACTCGCGCCAATCACAATACTGTATACAGGAAAGCAATGGAGCATCCCATGGAAGCTCTTTGAAAGAGGAAGAGAAAGAAAAAAGAAATTAAATTAAGCAAAAATTAAAAATAAACTGAACACAAATTATGTAGCTTGAGAAATAAGTTGTGAAATATACAGCAAAGACAGTAAAGCCATGGTTTTTATACAAACATTGTTTTATATTTAAAAAAGAAACAATACTTGTGAACTACTTATTTTGGCATAGGTATTAGTACTGGACAATTTCTTCTATCATTTAAAGGTAATGTTAATTCTAGCAGGTTTCTCTTTCTTGAGGAGGCAGGTGGGTGGTGAAAAGGTTTGGTGGCCAGAATGCCTTAAGCAGAGCCACCAACCTCAGGCTACATCACAGAGAAACAGCCTGTCCAGTAAACAAGTGGCAGAGAGAAAAAAGAACAGTGCAGCAAAAACAAGATTTTAACTCAGGACAGCTGAATATCAATGCATATGTGAGAAGCACTTAAATGTTGGTCTGCTGAAAACAAAACAAAACAAAAAAGCAAACCAAAACAAAAAAAAACAACAAAAAACCCCCAAAACATTACTGTGCTCGGAACAGAGTATGACACAGTAAGCTACCAGGTTTCTATCACAATTGTAAAAATAGAAAACATCAATGTAATTAGCAACTGTTTCACTCCTACGCCTCTGTGTAAAACACGCTTACCACCGGCAAGCATTGCAACTAGAACAATGCCACAGGACCAAATATCTGCTGGTTCGGCTCGGTAGGATCGGGAGATGACCTCAGGAGCCAGGTAAGGTGCTGAGCCACAGACTCTCTCAAGCAACCGCCACTTGCCTTTATGACGAAATATTGTGGCGAGGCCAAAGTCTGCAATCTTCAAATTATCTGAAATGATAATTAATATATATCTTCACTATGCACATGCAGACATTTTCTACTGCTCGCAATATGTTTTAAAAGCAACTGCTAGTGAACACAACACATAAACAAACATTTAGTTTGCTGTCGATGCTCATATTATTTGTAACATTATTTATAGAGTTCCCTGACAACAACTCAAAATAAAAAAAGCAATATTTTATTGCCAAGGATATTTAATGTTAAACAATTTCACATGGAAAATGTCAATAACTACCTTTGTCATCCAGCAAAAGATTTTCTGGCTTGATATCTCTATGAGCAATGCCTTTCTCGTGCAGATATTCCTGCAGCAAACAGATACCAGAAACTGTCAATTTCATATACTTTTTTACTTGCATCTCAAGTTTTGGCATGGTCAGTCTAAAACAACCTGAAAGAATCTAAAATTTTTAAGGGCATGCCAATGAGCTAATTATAAAACTGAACAGCAGGCAAAAGAAAATGGCAGCATGCACCTAGGGTTACACTCACACATGCAAGCAAAGAGAAATACTTTTTTAAAGATGCATACCACACCACTGATAAGCTGTCGGAAGAATCTCTGAGCCTCTGCTTGTGGCATTCCCACATCAGGTTCTGCAAAAGAATAATTAATTAAAATCTGCAGTAAAAGAACATCTGATTAATGAACAGGTGCAGAATGCACTCCACAAAAAAAGGACATGACTTGGATGTGTGAATGCAAGGCAGCATGCAGTGTTAATTTAAAAACATTGTCTCATTTACTGAACATATACTTTCCTGAGACATGAACATAACAACGTGCATATTACAGATAAATGCATATGTACACACAAAATGAGATGTATTTAATTTTAACAATTTTTAAAGTATAATGTCTCTTAAGCATATACATTATATTGTTGAATATAAGACTTGTTGACTTGACAGTAAATATTTTTTGTGTCAGTAAGGATTGGAAGCAAATATAATAAATGACACATGCAGCATTTGCACTGAGTCAAGACATTGTAAATCTGCCTTTCACTTCACTCTTCTCAAAGAATGGTTATCACTATGAACCACCTGCTGCTGGTCATCTCGGATGTTGTATAACACTGTTGCATGGCTTTAATTGCTAACAGCATTACTAAGATAAAAACTTACTCAATTTCTTTGTCTTTATCATCCATCCTCTGATGGTAAAGTCGAGCAGTTCATCACAAACAAGTTTATTTTAGGGAAAACATGTTGAGGGGAATTTATGTGTAGAGATAACAAGTGTAGACTGTACATAATATAAACTTTAAAACATAAATAAGATTGATTTTAAGGCATAAGATTGATCCACATAAAAATTCTATACCAATATCATTCATGACATTCTTTATGTTTAAGACTTCCTATATGTTAAGAGCATTTTATGTTGCTAAAACAAAAACCAGTTCAACACATTGCTTACCAATTCTGTCAAAGAGTTCACCTCCACTTGCATACTCCAGAAAAAGATATTCCATATCGCCATCCTTACGAACACCATAAAATTTAATGATGTTATCATGGCATATCATTCTGTGGATACAAACCTGCAAAAATATTCAAGGAAGACACATTAAAAGTAAATAAGCATCCATACAACTCCGCCTGGAACCTCCAACCCCCCGAGTAACCTGCCGGTCCTAACCTCGGATGAAAGAGGGTTGGGCATGGGGCTAGCAACCCCACTACCTAAAACAATCCCTGCTATAGAAACTGCAACTACAATACTACCACAATGAGGCCTATGACATGCCAGGTGAATGATATGGAGCAAACTGGGGAGAGACACCCAGAACCAGATCCATTGGCATCGTGTAGTTGGGGCCCTATGCTCCAAAGGGGGCAAAAAGGACTAAACAGAAGAAGAAGCATCCATACAATGTGCTCCAAGAAAGAGTTATTCATGCTGTGCATGCCTAAGGTTTTATCACACATTTTGGAAAGAAGCTTAACAATGTGCATGCATCTTTATCTGGAGGAGAATGGCTGGGATAAAGGGGAACTGAAGATGCCCCATACCTCTTTTTTAATGTCATCCTTAATAATAGATTTGTCAGATGTGTCAATGATCTTTACTGCAACTGCTTCCTGTGTCTTCACGTTATAAGCAAGCTTTACCCTGAAAAAGTAAAGAACAATATAAGCAATTAATAAAGGAATTACTTCTAATAAAGGTACAGAACATAATTACCAAAGCCCATTGTCACCGTCTATCACAAAGACAGGTGCAAAAGGAGCCCCCATCATGGAAATGATCTACTGTCACATCATCTGCTTTTCCCAGTTTAACCCTCCATAACTCAATCTTCCAAATGACATGATTTCACTGGATAGCTTTTCTTAGCTCCAACACTTGTACTAAAATTACTTCTGTTTACCTCATTTTATTAGCCATTTAACCAGAAGACTGTCTTTATCTAATCAACATTGTGAACTACAAAAGTAATGCCAGTAATAGCAACACTAATCAGGATAAACACAACTTACTCGCCATAAGCACCTTCTCCCAGTGTCTGCACAAACTCCCAGTCCTTGACAAAAGTGTTGGATGTTTCATGTCTGTTTAACTGTCCTGATGATGAACCACTTCTTGGGGATGCTGTTTCTATTTTTACTGGTCTTTCTGGGGTGTTCTTTGCACTTGTTGCTGATCCAGACATTTTTGATGACCCAGCACCAGACAATTTTGGTGATCTTTCTTTGTGTTTATGGCAATCTTCTTTTTCTGAAGAACATCTTGTAGTGGGTCTTGCATCCTCAATAATATCTAATTTTCGTTTTGAGCAATATGTTTGATCAACCTTGCTGTCACAAGTTACCTTTGATAATCTGCTTGAATGTCTGTGTGACACTTTTGCCTCTTGATACTCCTTTTCAGTATTGTCTGTCTGGTCTTCAGCATGAATTTCTGTCACAACATTCATTTCATCCCTTTTGTGATATTGGCTTCTAGAATTTAATGTGCATGACTGACCACAAGGTATTTCTACAGCACTGTCTTCACTGTCTGGCTTTTGAGTTTTAATTTGTCTATGTTTCACGGGCTCCCGAACATGCTTGCATATCACATCTTTTTTACTGTTGTGACTATCACTCATTCTAATAGTACTGAAAATCCCTGTGAGGGAAGATGAGAGCACAGTTCTATCATCATTGGTGGCTGACATGTGTATGAAAATCCTAAATCGGTAAACACGATCAACCACGACTTTGGTGCTGAAAACAATACAGGCAAATAGTTTACAAATAATTATAATAATGAAAATTTATATAACGCTTTTCCTGTAATTTGCTCTGAGCGATTTACAGAAATGATATACAGAAGTAAACTGAATCATTAACAACCATGCACCTATATCTATCACACACGCACACATGTACAACAGACACCCCCGCTCATACACAAGTTTCATGCCACTGTAACTACCAGTGTCAATTCATCTTCTGAGTCTCGTACTCAACACATAGTGCTACAAATGGATAATTTTAACATTTCATTGACGATCAAAGAGGAAAAAAGTGTACTGCTTTCACTTTTTTACTAGCGTCTGCACTTTGTCGACAAAACATTTCCGCACGCCACGGAACCCTCTGTTGCTGACAGTTTCTGGATCGACCATTTATTACCACCACAAGCACTTCAGGTCATCATATTTGTAGCTTGCCCCCCTCTCAAGCACTACGAAATTAACAACTATTAAAAAGTGTACCTGATCAGTTTAGAAGCACATCAGATGCAGCAGGAATCATGAATTTGGTGATGTTGCCCCAATTTCCCACGACCTTTCACATCGCGCGCGCTACGCTCGTGTCACGTGACCCCATAGTGTTAGTGTGACGACATCGGTCGGCGCACTGAGAGCCAGGCGAAGTCGAAGTGACATCTCTCGAACGAAGCTTGAGATATCTGGTTATTTAGTAATAATTCTTTGCGAGACCCTCCCTAGTAACAGAATTTCAAGATCTGCTTGGACAATTGCTTCACCTTTCTAGAGCTTCAGGCATCTGGACCATTGGAACCAGTAGATTGAATCATTTGAGAGGGTGCTCGCTCTTCTGAAAGAGTCGCGCGAAGGAGGGTTTGATAATCCTCTGTGCAGCTCTCATCAATCCACTGTACTATGGAGCCAATGACAACAGTCAAGCAACAGTACCAAAAGATGCAGTGCAAGTATGTCAACATATCATAGTTTGTGATACAATATAATTAGTGATTTTTTGTTATTCTGATGTCGCTCTATAACATTGACCACAAAAGGAATGAAAATGGTTAACTGAAATGCCTATTGGCAAAATCCATCATACCATACTAAATTATTTATTCAGAAATGCGTACATTAGTTATTAATGGATCACAGTAAAATTTTTATTTATATTAACTTCGACAAAGACGAAGTTGCTGTCATCAGAAAATGTAAACACCTTACATACACAATCCCATATTTAGTAATATTAACCAAAGGTATCCCAAACTCAGTGTAAGGTAAAAAAAAAAAACAAAAACATACCTGTATGGGTGCCATGATAAAAATTTCAGAGATGCTGACCCATGTTTTATGCTGAAAAGTCTGAAGAAATAGGAAAACAATTTTTGAACAGAACAGTTTGCTTTTTAATTAATTTTTTTTTCAGTTCAGTTCCATTTTATTGTTTTCAGTCTAAACATATTTAGCTCTCCACTTTTTCCAATGCTTAATCCTTACATCTGGACTGCAACTATACCACCCACAGACTTTTGTGATCATAGAATATACAATGAAATTCACTTTGTGTCCTTTGTTTTATTTTTGTACGATGGATACAGAATATCAGTTTTTGGTACTAAATTAATTAGGAAATAAAGTTCTTTAAATCGATATAATTCATAAAATATCAGTTTTAATTTGGGATAATTAGTAATGTATTGTGAGCATGCATACATGTTTATATATTCTGTTTATTGCTTCGTTTGACCTCTATATTTTCAGGATGAGGATACTGATACTTGCAGTTTTTTGTTTTTTTTACCACGCTACAATTCATCCATCTCTTGGTAGGATATACGTGCTAAATGCATGTACACTAATTTTTCATTACTATTAACATTGTCAGTAGATCAGTGGGGAATCGACAAACCAAGAGTATGTAACCAGAACTAATGGCACACAAGCAGTTATACTGTATAAGCAGAAAAGCTGATGGTTACCTATAATGACAAATGCTTTTTATTCACCAGGGTAAATTTTAGTCCACTTACAAATCACTTTCCAAGGCACCTTTTAACCTTTCACCAATTGAGAAGGTTTTATAATGTGTTTTACATCAGAATCAGGCAGTTATGCTTACAAAAGTTGATAATTTTTTTTAGCATTAAAAAAAATCAGGATAATATGAGTGTAGAAATATAGTGAAGAATGTATACGTTTGAAGAAGACTTTAAAATGTTTGTCTTTGAACCAAGTCATATTTATGTTTTATAATCTTTATTGTTTATAAGTTTTTCCTCAAAACAATTCTTTTAATGAATGCATTTTGTATACTGTGTGAAATATAATGAACAGTTCCCTGACCCTTTCAGTTCATTTGTAATCCCCCTACTCCTTCAGATCACTTTGCATTTTATGTACTTCCTTTGGTTCATTGCAGGTCAGCCTATGAATGCAATATGTCAAGGAACCAATAGTACTTTGACCATTGGATGCACGTTGTATAAAATGTTCCAATTACATTAGACCTGAAGTGTAAAGAGGAAGAATTACCTTGTAAGTATTATAATGTATCATTCATTTTATGGAAATTTTTTTTCTGTTTATGAGGTAGTCAAGTTTTGTACATTTCGTCTTATTATGCATGTTTGTAGTCATATAGATATGTACATTGTACAGTAAACCCTTGAACAAAGCAGGAACAATGGTTGCCGACTGGAAAGTTATTGGAGGGACAAACTGCTCATGTAAAGTTGACTAGGGTCGTACTTTGAATCCTTGAGCTCACTACAGTAACAAAGTGAAGGGGCTATTATTGGAGTATAGATTGTATGTACTAGAATTAATTTTTTACAGTTATGGATCTTTATGTTTCCATTATTCTCAACTGCAAGTGACACCATGTACAGTCTGTCAATGTTTGCATGCCTAAATATTTAAATAAATTTATGTATATCACATAGTGCAGTAAAACCTCTGTAATAAGACCTTTCCGATTACGACCCACCTCTTAGCTATAACCCAAAGATTTTTCATGGAGGTATTTCACCTTGCATATAAACATCATCTCTGTTATGACTGCCTCCCTAACCCAACTTACAAATGACAGTCTGTGCTCTGTTATGACTTTTTTTTTATTTTTTTGGCAAAAGTTGTATTGGGAAAAAACCCCAGTAAATGTATTTTAAAATAGAATGACTATGGCAAGTTGCTTGCCCTATATTATGAAAAGAGTAAGCTTGTTGTTAAAATGTGTCATGAAATTTGAGGTTTGTTACAATTTGAATTTGCTACATCGTATACAAGCAGTTTGTAAATTTTTATTATGTTTTGCTCTCATTTTACTGTTGTATTTTAATTAAGTGTTTTCTATTTTGATCTGGCATGTGTAATATGTGTTTCTATGTGTTTCTTCTTTTCAAATGTAGATACAGTATGTTTATGCCAAGAGAATAACTGCCATTGTCCCCGGTATAACTACAGTGTCACAGAGAACAGTCCCATAAAAAGAGAAATTGTGATTTCTGGTTTGAATTGTGAACCTGAGGCCCTGTTTTGCATTCCTGTCAGTAGAGAGCTGAACAGTCAATCCAGTCATCCATCACCCCCATTAGCAAATTGCACACTCACTTCTCGAGGTAAATCTTTAAACATGAAGCCTTTTATGCTTTCTAGAGACATTAGAAGCTTGGGAAATTGAAAGAAGAGCTGGGTGAGCCAGAGTTCTGTAGATGCTTAATCGAATAAAAGAAGTGGGATTTGCTTTGATGTTTTGACTTTTCTCATTTGATTATTAACTTAAATTGCTAATTTGAGTGGGAGAGTTGGGAGATCAAAGCAGACTTCGAAAAGAACAGTAGAGGCAAATAACTGGAACCACATGGGCCCAGCTGCGGTGTGGATTCCCAAAACTGGGTCTGCTGGTGAGGTGTTGTTGCGGCCTATGCTCCTCAAGTAGTAGCAAGGAATAAACTAAACTAAGCTATAATGTTTATGTTTACATCAGAATCAGGCAGTTATGCTTACAGAAGTTGATAATTGTTTTTAGCATAAAAAAATGAGAATAATATGAATGTAGAAATATAATGAAGAGTGTGTACCTTTGAAGAAGACTCTTTAAAATGTTTGGTTTTGAACCAAGTCAAACGCATGTTTCATTACGCGGAACTCTTATGTGGGAGTTATGCATATTTCTTTATGACAGGAAATGCTGGTTAGAGCAATTATGAGAAAACCATAGGTTTTAAAGGAAACTTTTGTTTAACCTTGCTTTATGACATAAAGCCTTCTTATTGGTGATCAGGACTGGGGCCACATGGTAGTCATAATCTACCAGCACTTGCATGTCAGATTTAGCAAGTGTTCCAAAACAGTTATATCCATAGTCCCTGATGAGCATTTCTTTTCCAGCCTTTCTTAAATTTACTTTGTACCAGCTTTCATTTGTTATTGTTTCTCAGCTTTTGCTGTGAAGAAGTTGTATGTGTGTCATTTTAAGTTTTTTTTTTGGTAGGATTTTGGTACGTTGGATTCTAAAAATAATGGGATTTCATTTTCTGTTTGCAGAAAATGAAGAGTCATCTCTAAGTGTATTAGTTGCAATAGTTATCATATTGTCTATCAGTGGGGCCACTGGAGTCATTACGTTAGCAATTTGCTGGAAAAATTGTTGTGGGTAAGTGTATTTTCTATTAGGAAGGTTATTAACTATTGTTCTAGAAAATTCACAGGTAAAGGCTCTTGATTATTGAATCATGTGTCATTGGAAAATGTCCCATTGACTGTTAAAATGAAGAAAGGCTTAGTGATAAAAATAAATAATTTGTATATTTCTCAAAAGCATCTTCATTTTTTTTTTTTTTTAATGCATGAAAATTGTTTTCTTTACATTCTTATATGGGCTTCATTGTATTAGTTTTATGTGCAAGAATTTTCACAGTCATGGGGAGTACTTACTCACCTAAAGGTGTTAATGTTAACTAAATATTCTTGATATTGTGTATGTTACAGCATCAGAGACAAGTTTTCAGACATATGCAAGGCTACAAAGGTAACCAGCGACCATCAAGATGATAAGGAAAATAATTTAGCACCATTGGTTCAAAAAGTTGAAGCAAGAGCCTTGTCATCACGTACAGCAGAACAGGAACAGAAACTGTTTGAAAAGGATAGTGAAGAACTGGGAATTTTACGCAAGGATCTCAATTCACCAGTCATAAAACAGCCAATCAGTTGTAAGGAGCCAGAAGCAGAATCTGATGTTGTCCCAAGTAGAGCTTCCAGACAAATAGAAAATAAATATAGAGTAGATCATCAGGAATTGCCCACTGGATCAATGGAAAATAATGGAGCTATGACATGCCGAGTGTAACTGGAAAACACACCATCTTAAGACAGGCATCATTATTTTGGGCAGTCTAGTGTGGTGCAATAGTGCCTGTCGCCAATGTGGTAATGATCATATTTTAAAATGCCAAAAAGGCATGGAACATTTGAAGAAAGCAGAGATATGTATATACAGAGATCTCTGAACAAAGTCAATCCACTGGCGTTTGTAACCAATATTTTTATCAAATCAGTGAATGCAAACATTCAGCAACAGCACTTTGTAAGTGTAAATAACAATAGAATGTGTTTTTGTGATATTTTATACTATATTTTCACTTATTTTTGCTGAGCTTTCGGGTTGGCATCAAAATACTTTAACAGATGGAAAGTTAGAACATTGTCTTTTGGGTTGGTTTTTTTTTGTGTGTGGGAGCATTTTCTTTTGAAAGTTTTAATGAAGATTTTCTTTTATTTCCCACATCGCAAACTGATGATGTGATAGTTGTATCACACGATGTCATAATATATTGCTTTGAACAGTTTGTAATTGCTATTTTGTAGTCTTTCTAATGTTCTAGCAAAAAGTTAAAATGTGATAATCCCTTCTGCTCTGTGGTGTCACATCATATTCACTGCCTTAACAGATTTATGATCGAATTCTTTCCTTTGCTATCTTTATTGTTGGCTTTTGTCAGGCTCTTCACTTGCAAAATTTCATGTGCAGCCACTGCTACTTTCTCCATGAGCGATCTCTTTCATATTATCAGGGATGGGAGTTCTCCGTCCGGGGGACGGATTTCCGTCCTGAGAAAAAATCTCAGGACGGAACTGGGACGGAAAGTAAAATTCAAAATTTTCACTGATTACGAAGGACCAGGGACTATGAATAAAAAAGCGAAAATTTCTCGTATCGTGAACGATACCATACGCTAGTGGTAATAGGCAGAGGCGGCGTTAGGACCACGCGGGGCCTGGGGCCGACCATCCGCGCGGGGCCGGGTAATGGAGTACGTGTATCAGTATCCCTATTGATGTGATGCAGGAAGCACTGACTTATATACAGTTAGACTGGATCAATTTCGCGAAATAACCACGAATTTAGTGTTTTAATTGTTCGTAACCTTTCCCACCGTTTGTGACAATACCGGCTTTTTCTTAAAGCGAAATAATAAGGTGACGATAACTTAATAAACTGCTTGTTATTATTGTCGGGCTTAACGTGAAGACATGGGTTCAATAATTTGCTTAATTAGAACTTAGAAGCGTTTTCTGAACGTCAATTTTTTTGTCACAACATGTTTAACACAGCTACATGTAGCAATAAGTCATAAAGATGACCTCGGGTAAGGTGACCAGACGTTTCGGGATCGAAAGCCCGACGCGTGCCGATGATGGTGTCGTCACCGACAAAGAACACCGATAAATAGGGAGGGGAGCGGGACTTTCCTCTGACTTTACCGAGTAGTGATGCTTTCAACGGCAGATCTGTGCACGCCACTACAGTATTCCATTTTAATAGAAAACCGGTATTTAAATGAATCTCCTTGTAAAGTTTCAGTCATTGCAAGATAGCGTCATAATTTTTTTCACAAGGATTTCGTGAATTTTCGCTGTCAAAGTTGCACTTTACAATTAAAAGTCCTTTCAGTGTTTCCACCTTTAACTGTCATTTCACTGGCGATGTTCGTATCGTCCCCGACATAAGTTTAGTCACTGATCCGTACTCAAAGAAAACGATTACTGGAAGCGAATAAATGCCGGCAGCGGAACCTTTAATATTATGGATGACATTGTGAAAGACAGAACCAACGTTACACCTAAAAATGTTGAAGCCATTGGGTTTATTAAGTATGATTTAAGGGCCAGAGGACCGAGAGCCATACAGATGGTCCCCAGTGACCAAATGATAAAAATGTGATTTCTGCACATGCATCATATACAGTGCATTTGGAAAGAGAGGCTCATCTGGCTAAAAAAAAAACAGGACACTGTTTGCCAGAATGCTGTCCAAAAAGGAAGTTGGAGGACTGCATCAGTTTCCAGCCGATTAAGAAGCAGCAGTTACCTCATCCAGCAACTGAGCCATCAACACAGACAGCTAAGAGACCAACAGAAACCACACAGCCTGCCAACATAGTAACTGGACAAATTGACATTTTGACAAATACCCCTGAAAAGTCTGCTCCCAGAATGTCAGGGAGACCAATGCAAACATCAGTCACTGGATTTTTAAAAAAATAATAAGTGTTAGGTTTTGGTGGGTATTGAATTTTTTACTTGTTTTTATTTGCCTTATCAAAATTAAATGTAGATAAGACAGAAGAGATAGGCATAGACCAGGGGTCTCAAACATGCGGCCCGCGGGCCGAATGCGGCCCGCGAAACATTTTTGTGCGGCCCTCGGCCACGTCCGCGGTGTATATGTATGTTGTGCTTGGTGATTAACTCCCGCAGTGAAAATTACCCCGTTATTAGTGACAGAGACAGCGTCAACTTATTTTAATAAACTAAACTGCCTGTGCATGTAATAAACTACACTAAATGTAATTAATAATTATAAAACTTTATTTTAGCATTTAACTGCAGGACAGTAGTGTTCGTAAAATTTAATGAAAAAACATTTTCTTTTCGTGGTGCGGCCCGCTGACTGGCTGTTACTTTCCACTGCGGCCCACATGCTAATATGAGTTTGAGACCCCTGGCATAGACTTTAGGAAAATAATTTTGTTTTATTGTGTACCTGTTGAGACAGTAAACTCCTTCAGTATGTAGGCTTTGTTTTTGATTGCAGGCTAAAATGGGATGTAAACATGATCAGCATGTGTACCTTCAATAGCTGAATAGTTTTTTAGTCAGACAGCAACATTGAGCTGTTTTTATCAGTCATTTATTGAAGTCTTTCACTTTTTTCCTTCATATGCTGGTTTGACAGTTTCTGTCCATGATATGAACAGTTTGAACCATACTGTCCATATTTTTTTCTAAGGTAATTGGTGTTAAGCACAGAAATTTGGATTCCTTTTATGATCAGCAAATTGTCAGAAAAGTATACAGCATTTTGTCCATACCAGAACATGTCTAGCAGGAGAATTTGTTATATTGAGTTCAGGCAGGCAAACATACTATGCCTATATGCAAAAGCAATAGGGACTTGAAATGGTTTACAACCTCTGCAGTCCACATGCTCAACCATAGATTATAGATTAATTGTCAGTTGTATGTGTGCATGGGTGTGTGATATAGGTGTACCTTAAGAATGTTTTATATATAAGAATGCATGTCCTTATGATGCACCACTCGCCTAATATTGTAACTAGCAGTTTTTAAACTTTTGTAACAGAACACACTTCCCAAGTTATAATTACCCATTAGGGTTAATAAAGTTGGACATTTGTCATTGTTAACTACTAAAGACATTGTATGACTTATGTGTGTTATGTATGTGAAAACGTGAAACGTGTATGCAACCATATGTGTCATATAACGTTATATGCATATGCTCTAGTACTACATGGCTCTTGAAAAATCTTCAGTCCCAGGAAAATTTCTGGCTCCCACCCATGTATTATCATTTAAAAACAAAATTTTGCAAGCAATTGAAACAGTTTGTAAGAGCATGTTGTATCAAAGAACAAAGAAATAGTTTATTAATGCTAATTATTCACACTCTCACATTTGTATGTGCCTCATCTCAATCATGCAGATGGAAATTTGCATGATCTTTTTTGCACCGCACAAAGAAAACTACATATTGTCTATGTAGGCCCTTTCTATTCCAACAATTCAGTTCTTGTTTTGCTATCACTTTTACCATTATCCAGCATGTGGCTGGGTTTTAAAAAATGTTCTTGTATGCAAATGTAATATTTACTTTTTTGTACAATCTTCCTCTGCACATGATCTTTCTGTGGCTAAAACATGCTGGTTTGGGCATGCATAAGTTAAGCTCAAAAACTAATTCCCACCTGTTACACATGCAGCAATAGGCATAATGTTGCTGGTATTGCAAATATTGGATTTCACTTGCCTCAGTTGCTTCATGTTGATATTTTAACATTGTATCATTACTGTAGCTAAAACAGTTTATTAGAACAGCAGTTTTACTACTTACTTGGTTTCATAATTTTTATTATTCTCTACAGCAGGTTAATTCTTCCCTTCAAGAAAAAGCAACATGCTTATTATCTAGTTCAAAAGTTAAAGTGAAAATTAAAAGAGCTTTGATAAGAAATCAAAATTGCTGTTCCAGCCTGATAAACTTTATAGTTAGCTGCCTAAAGCATTGCGCTTTCATTGCAAGAAACTGTGAGCAGAGGCTTGTCAGAGGCGAGAGCTTAGTATTCCCCATACCTTTTTTTTTTGAAATATATTAAAAAGCCACAATGCAGCATTAAATGCATTTTTAAACTTTCCGTTAATCTCATTTCACGGAAGGCGAAGGTTAAAGCTACCACATAGCAACACAAAATACCAGCAATACAAGGGTTCCCTGGTGATGTACTTGAGTGCCATATGTTTTTAGGATTCAGTGCTAGGGTTAGCACTTTATCTGTGTAATGTGTACTGAGGCGGGGGCAAATGGTAGTAGTGTGTGTTTTGTGTCACGCAGATCTCTCTGTGGACAGTGGAAGTCAGATCCCAATGTCTGGCATCTGATCTCTTGATGGAAGTTTTGCATTCCCTAGACATATGATAACTGTTTTCTTGTTACTGTTTTGGTTTTTTGTTGTTGTTTTGAGAGCGAGAGATGGAGATGGAACTTTTTGTATAACTGTAATTTTATTCTTGGAAATAAAAACATAAAACCCCAGATATTTGTCTGGTAGTTATCTTTCCAGAGTCAAAGCAGTACTGCAAGGTCAGTGTAAAATAGCAAGACCAGCGAATAGAAAAACGCTTTTGTTAAGCGTTTTCTCATCATGATCTGCTGAAGTGTTCGAGAACAAGGAACAAGATGACAGACTACAGCAAAACTGTGAAGGAGAGGGAAGCGGAAATTCTCTCTTTTGGTACTTATAATACACCAATAACCGCCCTGGTACGAACAGTACATGATCACTTTCAAACAGAAGCAGCCAAGGAATATCTTTTTTTGAACAACACATTGTTTCGCTCCAGCTAGATGAGTTAAGCTAAACTGTTCACAAAATACAAATATAAATTTTCAGCTGACCGCTCATAGTGTCTAGTGATGTTTTATTCTTCCTGCCTGGACTCGGAGGGGAGAGGATTAAACAAGTTTAAGGTACTGATGGATGGAATTAGGAAGAACAAGAGGGTTTGGACCACCCTCAGCAAAATGAATTGTTGGGGCCCTATGCTCCTCGATGAGATGCGGCCCTATGCTCCTTGATGAGTAACAAGGACTAGACTAAACTAACAGGGAAAGGACAGGTACTCACAAAGCTGGGAGGAGGTGCCGCGAGCCACTTGGCAGCACGTACGCACCTACGGAAACAAAGAAACGGAAAACAGGACTTGATGATCGGAAACCAAACAATCCGAGGGATGAAACGACAAGGCATGCACTCTGTTTTCCAGAAGCTAAAATTACAACAGGAAGAATTAAATCACACACGCACATATCGTTAAGTACTGCCATATGGTCACACGCACGCACATATGTTATTTTCCTGTTGACGTCAACAAGGGAACAAATAAACCCAGACCTATATCACCAGTGGTGTAAAAGTCTCGACTGGCAAGTTCAGTTTGTTTATAGGGTGTCCGTGCCATCCACAGCATCAAGTCTTGTCCGGAAACACTTGTAGTTCGCCATGGTTCTGCATTTAATGGTGGCTCTGGTATTGTCGGCCTTCCTCTCCCAGACAGAGTGCCAGTCATCATGTAAGTGTCTCATTTTTAATCCTTCAGTTATTAGGAGAGGATACATTTATCTAATGATGTCCATGCAGATCTTCCTTTGTCGAGTTTCACTCACGTTTCTTATGACTTCGAGAGACAAACATATACTGAGTGTAAGTCTGTCGACGATTACTCTGAAGAAACTGAGACAGATATATATATATTTATCTAAAATATGATGTTTGGAAGGGTAAGAAAATAGACATTATACTATATCCAGGGATATAATTTGATACGTGGTAGATGTGTGTTTTATGCTTGCATGTATACATGTGGATATGTATGTAACCGTGTATGCGATTAATGCGATGTCTGTGTACGTCTGTCTTTTTCTGTGTCTACGATTCATCATCAATCATCAACCAATCATCATCAATCAATCATCAATCATCATCCATCAATCATCATCGTCGTCGTCGTCATCGTCATTGTCATCATCATCAATCAATCATCAATATTAATTTATAGAGTGCTTTATCACACCAACAAAGGTGGACTCAAGGCGCTCACATATATGAAGTCTCACAAGCACACACTCATCACTAGGCATCATAAAAGAAGTCATTCATCTTCAGTCAAATCTCATCCTCACTCGGTGGACGAAACCAAGTACCCGGCAAAACCCACCGACGGTCACCCCTATAAACAGATGTCACATTCAGAGACAGGCATATGTCTGAGATGAGATAAAAGCCCACGACACAAGTTCAAAGATAATTAATTCTTCTTATTATTAATTCTCTTTGACCAGATTCTTACTTTAGCTGTTGACAGGCGGCTTAGCCTCTTCGACACTAAGCGTTTGGCTGTACATGTATATATCTTTTTGTCTCTGTGTGCATATATGCTTTTCTTTATGTGTCTGTAAATGTGTGTGTATATATATATGTGTCTTGCATTGGTTCATGGGTAAGTGTGTGTAGATTTATGTACATGCATGTTTATGTGTGTGATCATGTATCTGCATGTATGTGTATATGTGGGACTGTATATGTGTATAAGTACAGGCACGCAGCTCACGTTCGCAACACTAAGTGTATGCTAAAATTTTATGTATTTATGTGTACGTACATGCAAACATATTTGCAGCTCTAGTTTGATCATCTAAGTGTAGCATATTTCCCTTGCGATTTAGCTTGAAATCTCTCTCTCACACACACGTACTATACACATTTATTACACAAAGTCTCTACTTAAAATATTCCAGAAAATGGTGAGTCTTGAGGACAGACCTGAAAGCATCAAAGGTGGTATTTGTGTGAAATGATGGTGGTATCTATATACACATAAATACATACAGACACTGGGACCAGAGAAAGAAAAGAGCAGCAGTTGAACGTCTCTCGAGTGATACGTGGCTAATATATAAGAAGTCAGAGAAACCGACTGGATTGATAAGGTGTTAATACCTCAGAAAGGTATTGTAGGGAAGGCCACAGAGACAACAATAGCAGAGTTCATCCACTTTGTAGTCAACACGGACAGGCCTGACGAGAGGGGGGGACAGGGGGGTCTGGTGTACCCGGGCCCGCGGCTGTCAAGGGGGCCCGGCCTTGGTCAGTGGATTTTTTTTTCTTCTTCTCCTTTTCTTTTTCTTAAAGGTCTAAGGACACAACACCCAAGCATTACACATGCAGAAGTTGAGTTTGAGTGTAGATATTGAGATTCGAATTGTAAACATACATTATATACTGGGAAAATAATTTACGATTACAAGTACAAGAGAGGAGAGGTCGTCTGTCCCGGGGCCCGGGATGGCTCTCGGCGGCCCTGAACACGGACACAGATGCGGACAGGAAATCAGTGTACCTCCCGGAGTGATGTCACTCGATCAGATTTGAGCTTAGACAATGCAGGCAATTGTAATTATGAATTTCCGAAGTTTGTCAAGCAGGGTTCATGAATCAACAAAAAAGGAGTTGAAGTAGTCTAGTCAGAGCAGCAAAAATTCAGATCGACATGTTGAGTTTCCTGGTGAACGAAACTTTGTTAAAATACAATTAAAACTTTTTAAATATATGTTTCAATGGGTGTTTATGTAAGTGTTTTTATACATACACCATGTCTATCAATGCATGCTTACATTTTTCTATGTATGTACAGGTGCGCAGCTCGAGTTTGACACTCTAGAAAACACAGACACGACGCTCGCCGTGACGAAGAACTCCCGAGTCGTCTTGACCTTTTATATCAACACAGACAAGTGCAACAAAAGTTCCAGTAGTAATAGCTTCGTCATCCAATTGTCCAAAGTGCAGTCTGCTGCAAACACGACCGAGAATTTGCTGGTGTGTGACATCCTGCTGCAGCAGCAGAATTGCACCGTGCGTTACGGAGCGTCGTTCTGTCGCTGCAGGAGTCACATCAAAGGCATCGTCCAGTTCAGCCAACCGTTCAACGACTCCCATGACAGCGAGCACGTGTGGAGCTGGACAGAACAGGGGAAATTGCAGGAGAGAAAAGTCAGGTTCCATATCGTATGTAAGCACATTATCTTTCTTTCGATATCAGAAATATAGCCTGTGCATTGTGCATGCAATGTATATTAGGAATATATGTATGCATGTATTATTAGTATGCATTATGGATGTATGTATTATACGTAGGATTGATGTAAGTACTTAGAATTTTACTTTATTCACTCATCATATGTGTGTGTCTGTGTGTTTATCAGTCAGTATCAAATCGCTTTATTTACTTATTAGGTGTTTGCATTTATTAACCTGTATTAAATCACAGATGTCACGCATTCTCTATTTCCTTGCAGACGCACGCATAGACACATACGCACGTACACACGCATGTTTACATATATCTACACAAGTGCAAGCACACATACACACATACGCACAAGCACATAATTTGAAGAGCAAGTGGTTTGTTTGTGTTGTTCAGTCGGCGAGCAGAGCGGCGTGAGTTTCCTCATGCTGGCAGTGGGCATGGTCGTCACCTTCGTCGCTAGCGTCGTCTTCACTTCCGTAATTGCTGTGTGCATCGTGAAATATCGCAAGGGTAAGACGATAATCTTCATTCTTCCACACATTTACCTTCACCCTCACACATATCCTTCCGTCTATCATCCCCGCCATTTCACTCAATTATTTCATTAAAAAATATTTTTGTTGAAATTTTGTTATCAACCCACTTCAGCTCAGTATCTTAATGTTTATTGTGGTGCAGAAGGTTGGTAGTATCCGTGACGATGGGGTTTTTCTATAATTTTTTCTCTCTATAGTATGCTATAGTATGCATTCTATAGCTATACAATTCACCCGGAGATGCGCCTGGGAAGCTGTTCCTACCCATCTAGCAGATCTGAATAATCAGGGGAGGTAGATACGGTTGAAGGAGAACCCCGCTGTAACACCATGATTATGTCCCTTGATAAAACTTTTGCAGGTTACCAAAAGTACGAGCCGCTAATGAAAGACCAAATCAATTACCCTGGGTACGATGCGATCGTCTGCCCTGGCGATGGTGGGTCAGGAGTAGAATATAACGACTATGAGGAGGTTGAGTCAGCTTTTCTGGTGAGTAAGATGTCTGACGATCTCAGACCTTATAAAGTTGTTAGAACTGTGTCAAGATGTTTGAGACAGGTTAAGTTGGGGTCTAAGTCAGCAGAGATAGCAGATAGAGTTTTCAAATGTTCCTTTGTTTTTATCTGTAGAGTTTGTCAATGACAACAATGTTTACTGTTAGTTTGGTTGGTTAGATGATTCAACTCAAGTTCTTAAACGATCACCTTGCAGTCACGTACCAGCGACGCTGAACATGAACGTAATGGATGAGATCAGAATATCATGAAAAAAAAAAATCCCCGTTTTTTAAAGTGTCTTCTGGTTAACATAGAATGAAAGCAGAAATCAGTTAGTAATCCTTTGAATATTCAAACTTTCTTTTTTTCAGGTGATCGGGACAAACAATGTCTGCGATGACAGAAATCCGTACCTCCCACGTCGATAAGGATGTGCTTTTGGGTGTGAATGTGAATTTTTCGTCCAGTAAAACAACTTTAAGCAGCATTGTCTGAGCTTCTGCTGATCTACCCCAATGTGCTGACAAGCCAGATTTTCTACCTCCTTCTTTACCTTCAGAAGCACCACTTCTAGAACACTCATAGGCATCCATTTATGAGTAAAGGAAAGAAGACCGAATGAAAAAATGAACTTTTTGATCAGACCAATTCATGGAGTGGTTTATCAAACATATTCAAATTCCATAAATGCTGTCTCTTTTTATATGTAAAATTGAATGATTTAAAAAAAATGTAAATATGACCCAATTCACAAATTAAAAAAAAAAAAGTAAATACTGTGGGACATGCATGTAAATACTAAGAAGTAATCACAGTGAAGAACAATGTTTGTGTTACTGAATGTTGGATGGGTCTACTTGAGCTCGTGTGTGTGCGTGTGTGTATGTAAGTGTCTTCTGGTATGTTTGGGGATGTCTTTGCATGGAGTCAGTGGTGGTACTGATATGTATGGCTAATGCATAGTGTATGCAAACGACGCTTATATTAGCATGTGTATGGAAGGGGTGTGAGCCTCATGTATAAGCACAAGGAGAAATTTACTTTTTCAATTTATTTTGATTTTGTTATCTTTAAAGTTATCTGTGTGTGTGTGATTGGTATTTGTGGCAGCCATAATTATATATTCTTGTGCAATATTGATTGGACAAATAACTAAATGAGCAAAAATATTTTAACTGGATTTACCTAATCCAAACAAAGACCACCATTTTCTTTAAAGTAAACCACACTTTAGGATTTTATTATGCGCAGAACTCACAAAAACCACGTGGCTTTCAAAGGGAATAAAAAAGAAAATTTCAACATTTTTATCAAAATACATAGTCCAAAAATATAAGAACAAAATTTGTCGGACAAGTAGCACACACAATTTACAAAATACCACATTCCATGTTGACTAGACACGACTTGCCACCCACCAGAAAAACTGTATTGTTATTGTCACCTCTCCATTAATGTATTTGTGTGTGTGCTTTCGGTGAGAGAGAGAGAGAGTATACTATTATTTTGCATCTTTTTAATATCTGGTAATGGGAAGTGTAAAGAACCTGGTCACACACTGAGATTCCATGCTATATATGCATCATCTTTTTATCATCAGCCAACGAAGAACACAGGAAGATAATAAAATAAAAAGAAAAAAAGTGGACAGAAATCGAAGTACACACCTTAAAAATCTAGCAATCATTTGAATACAGTATATTACAATCATCTAATAAAAAAAATACAGTCCAAAATACACACAAAAAAGAAATTTAAAAAAAACCATGGTACACTCCCCTCAACAGGTTTCACATGAATAATGTACACAAATTATTGGTTTGGTCAGGACTTTACAACTTTAAGTCTGGTCAGGACACATGACTATAGAAAGTGGTTGAGTTTGTTTCCTGTCACAGTCAGGCATCAAGAAAAAAATCTTTCTTTTTCTCTCAATCTCAATTCTTTCCATTTATATGCCAGGTTTTGAGCATTTATTTGAGTCTGAAGAATATCTTAGAATCGTTACCAATAGAAGACATAAATGACACTTGATAGATTCAGGCTTAGAGTATGCGGACTTAGCAACCAGAAAAGATGATAACCAAGACAACACCTGTCCTTCAGATTAATGTGATTATGAAGATGAATACCACTTTCTATTCAAATGATGATGATGATGATGATGTCGATTTGTAATGCGCAGGTATCCATTCCGAAGAATGCTCATTGCGCAGAAAAAAAAAAATGCGCAAATGCCCAGCATATGCAGATGAAAGAAAGCAATGTAATTTATAATAAAAATTTTCCTTACCATTCCATTTATTTATATCATCAACAATTTTCCTGATGGTCGTAGACTGGATTGTGCGCAAGACAACCCGAAACAAGACTGGTATCCAGTGGAGCTTCACCAAACAAATAGAGAACCTGGAATTTGCGAATGACATTAGTCTTCAATCTCATCGGCAGCAGCATGCACGAACCAAACTGAGCAAGCTAGCAGAGGAAGTAGAGAAGACTGGCTCAAGTGTCAATAGAAAGAAGACTGAAGTGATGAGAACCAACAACAAGCAGGAACTCCTAATCAAGCGTCAAGGAGAGAATATCCTGGAAACAGATCACTTTGTGTATCTGGGGAGCATTGTCAACGAGGACATTAAAAGTCGCATCATCAAGGCCAGGCATTCTTTCAACAGCCTATGGTCCATCTGGAACTCCAGAACATTTGGACACCCTAAGAAAACCAGCAGCCATCATTGCCAGGTAGGTATGTGCACTTGACTGGAACCCTTAAGGGAAGAAGAGAGTTGGGAGACCAAAGCCAAAAAGAGAGTTGGAAAACAGTAGAGAGCGAGGTAAAGGACATCGAAACCACATGGGCCCAACTGAGAAGGGCTGCTCAAAACTGGGTCCGCTGGTGAGGTGTTGCGGCCCTATACTCCTCAAGAAGTAATAAGGACTAAACTAAATTAAAACTCATCCCAATTATTATTATTACCCCACCTTGGTTAATATATTGTAAATAGGATGCAACTATATTCAAGGTAGGCCTTGAAAATTAGAAATTATAATGTCCATATCAATTATGCAATGCCAGGATTATGATCTCTAAATAACTAGAATACACACTTATACCAGATGCTATCACCATTATATTGCCAGTATAAACATATAATCCAGCAGACTAATGAATACACAGAAATCAGTATATATTTATGTTTCACCTCCCCATACTAAGGAATTGCATCTGTGTTAGAGATGTATAAATATGGGAAATTAATAGATATTAGCCATGTGTATAGAAGTTTTGCAATATTGAAATATGCACTAACTTAGCTTCACTCTACTATCTCTGGGTAAATGATAAGATGTTTTCATTCATCATTGCCAACCTGTTCTAATATTTTAAGTGGTGAACATATAAGCGCTGTATATCATGAAAAGTTTTGTAATCCCCTCTTGTCTTCATGTCAAAAACTGAGACAATAAACAATATCAATGTCAAATATATTCCCATTTACACTAGTGGAGCCCTATTACATTAAAGAAAAAGTGGCAGTCATCCACACACAACACTAAGCATCCATCCACGCTTTCCGTTTTTATTCCAGAAAAGTAGAAAATGAGACCTCAATATTTCCTTCTTTATAAGGATCATCAGCAAAGATGTCAGTGATAGAAATATGAATTGCTTCCAGTGTAATAGTTTAGTTTATTCCTTGTTACTCTTCGAGGAGCATAGGGCCGCAACATCCAGAAACTAGGAGTTAATGAGGCATAAACAAGACTGTAATGGAATAATTCCTTGGAATGGTATCAAAGCCATGTGGTGAAAGTGACCATTCTTAAAAATGGTTTGATACTCTGCACTAGGTATGTGTAAGAGACTGTTTTATGAGTGTGTTGCTCAATGATACAAATAATTTAGTTTGATTGTGGCTGAAACATCTTTTGTCTTGAATTTGTAACTTGAAATTGATATATTTCTGCCTTGGGTGTGCTAGATTTTAGAGAAATTCTTTTTGCAGACATCCATCCCACCCTAATATGCAAAAGCCTAAGTCATGCCCAAGAAAAACTGCAAGCACCATGGCTGCAAAGACATAATGAAAAGTATGGTCATTTACCCCTTCTCAGAGGGTGTAGCTACTGTAGCAGGTCCTTTAACCTGGTGGGTTTTGTTGCTCTTCTGTTTTAAGGTGTAAAGCCACAGAAGAAAGACTATAAGAAACTGTGATCAAAATCTACTGCAGTTAGACTTGGTCCCCAAATTTAATGTGGCTGCAAGAACAATTGTTAAATGCTTCTAACAATAAACTGAACAAAACTGGACATTTCTGCACAGTTTTTTGCTACATTTATATTTTAAAAAACAATATTGCCAGTTCGATTGTTCAGCTTCTCCTTTTACTCCCAGAATGTCTGAAATGTCTAATAATGTATCCCTGCTGTCCTCATTTTCCTACATCTGGTAAAAAAACATTTTTTCGCGGAATAAGAGCATTACCTTTGTCCCCATGGATGGCATAGTCATCTTCCACTACTGCAAACTCTCTAGCACTTTTGTAGCTCTGCTCTTCACTTGAATGGATTTTATGAATTTTGCTTGATTCATCAGATTCTGGCTCAGCACCTGTTCCACATTTCTGTTTTATGGATGCTGCTTCATTATCAAGACTGCATAAGCTTGAACTAGCATTAGTACCTGAAATTTTCAAAGCCTTGGCATCAGCCTCAGTAAACTTCATAACCTCTTCGGTTAACAAATTATTTCCTTTAGGTACACTGACAGAATGCAAATCGTTTTCTGAAAGCAAGGGATGTAAAACAATTTCAGAAAGATTATCTTCATTATTATCTTCAGAAATTATCTTTGGGATTGTGATTGTACAAGATGACAGTTGTTGAACTGCTTCAGTCCCGTTGTTCTCCAGTCCACCTTTCCATCTGTTGATGCATCTGTAACACACATGCCAGTTTCTTTTATTTGTCAGGCTTTTCATCCCAAAATATTTTAGCAACTCACAGATCTCATCCTTAGAAAAATTATATTTGACACAAATGAGGAGAATAAGCTAATCCTAGGAAGAAAATGACAGATGGTAGATTGCTATAGGTAAAATGCAGGATGGACACTGAAAGGCAAAACACTTACAAGATATATCTAGAGTTTGGAAAAGAGGTATTTTCAAAAAGTGCCCATGTATTTTATTAAAACATAAGAAACTAAAACGTTTTTCTTCAAGGTCTTACAGAAGTTTTTGCAAACCAAAGACTGTTATCTCAAAATATATTAGATAGATCAAAAGAGTGATTGATATACTTGGAGATTATCTAAGATTAAGTTAAGCATACTAACATCTTAAAAATACAATTGAACAACAAAAACATCCTAAAACAAGGAACAGAAAAAGGTATTATAATTTTTCTTGTCAAGTATATATTAGAGCCTTTTTATTTTATCCAACAGCTATATGGCTCTGGAAAAGGAAGCTTTCCGTCATTTAGAGAAGAAAAATATTATCTGTGTTTCTAAAGTCATCACACACACGTATACACACTACATGCATTAGTGTATGTATATGCATTTATGTATAAAATATTTATATAGCACACTCTAATGGAAACAACACAAAACAAGTTTTATGCTTTTGACTGGCTTGAGGAAAGCATATTTATTTATATAAAAGGGACCCTAACTAAAAGATTTCCACAGTTTAGTCTTGTTAGTTGCAGATATTAGCAATATTTTTGTAGTTGGCAGAAGAAGAGAGAAAAATCTTTTAAAAAATGTACAGAAGAACTAAAAGTTTAAAATATTTAATAACTGAAACTGATTAACTTTTTACTACAAGTACATCTACATTGTCTGGTACAATTACTTATAATACACAAGCATTTTTCCTCTTTCTCATGGTTTTAATCTATACTCAATAACTAGCAGCCCTTATCCCTTATGTCATTTAAGAAACTCGATCTTACCTAGTACAACACTTCAAGGAAGTCCACATGAAGGCACAAGGACAACATTTATAGATGAAAGCAATTACGATGACAGTGAAAATACTGATAGGTAGTATAATATATAACATATTTTGTGGTGACTGATTTTCTGAAAGAAGAACAGATTTAAATATTTTATTATTCTGAACCAAACATGGAAAAATACTGCATGAAGTGCATTAATTATACTAATAAACATACTGTTGTTTATTTATAGCAACAGTAGAAAATAAAATATACAATAATTCCCAGCCTCACTACACATAACAATACTCTCAATTCAGACAGACATCAACCCCCATCTTTGTACCTATCCTAATTTTTCTCTGAGCTTAATGCCTTTGTTTTGTAATAATGTAGTGTTTTCCATTTTTTTCTACTCAGATTAAGGGGTAAATGTAAAAAAACACAACTTTTGTTTATTCTGTTACCCTTGTAAATAAAGATTTGTCATTCGTCAACACCTATATAAAAAAAGCAACAGCATCTTGCAGAACATATGTAATTATTGCATGTTTTAAGACCTACCAGACAAGATAAGAGGACTTGTTGTGGAGGAGGGTGATGGTCCAGTTCCTGGATTACAAATGAATGAAAAAGAAAAAATAAATAACAATTACAGTAAAAAGTATCCAACAAAAAAATAAGACGTAAAGCTTGCACAACCTTTACCAAGTTAATGAAATAAATGTAATGGCATATCCTGAGATTCTTTTTTGATTACAAATACAATTAAATGCCTAAAAACCCCAGTCACAACATGGTTGTTCTGGCAAGTGATTAGGAATGATTTTCTCTCATTGCCAGAGATCTACTTTAGCATGCTGATAATTTTAAGGAGTTATTCCCCAAATTTATAAATACAGTAATGCCACCCATATCTGCCAGTAATATGTTTTAGGACTAACATATTACAACTGAGAATATTACATGCTGTAACTGGGATGATGTAGCAACTAATATGACATCAAGAATTAAGGAAAGAAGTAGAATGGAGGCAAGTTCTGTAGGAAAGCATGGATATAGGAAGAAAGAAAGGATAAGACAGGGCTCATTTAGGCAGATTGTATAGACTAATTTATCTTCTGTTCTCTAGTGGTATTTATTTTAAAACTTAAGAATCATTTATTTGCTTCATTTTATATTTTTTTAAGCCATGGTGATCCCAAGATAACTGAAAATGAAACAACAGATATACAGAATACAGAATTGGTGGATACAAGGCCATGACTGCACATGAGCACAAAGGATGAAGTATTGTAGCAATAGTGTGGTTTTAATTAGTAATATCTCCATGATACTGTAGTAAGTAATAACTAAATAAAAAATGTCGAAAACAGATATTTACTTTGTAACACACCTTTGTCCCTTTCCTTTTCAGGATCACCCACATAACTATGAAAATAAAATTCTTAAAGGTTATAGGCTATTAAGAATCGTAGGGTTTGTAAGCTTAAAGACGTACCTGAAGATGCAAAAATGCAGTTCACAAGTTTAGGTGATCCACCAACTGGGTTACAAATGAGACTTACAGGAAGACACTCAAGGCCATAAACTACAACTTCTCTTCTTGTAGCAGTGCTCTCTTTGATGTCACAGTTTAATCCCGTTTGACATGAGCAACCATCATCTTTACACATGTACACCATATCTATGTTATAAGAAAAACACAAATTTGTATCATTTAAAAATAAAATTGTAAACAAGTAAAGTGAAACATTCATTTGAAAGCAGGATAATGAAAGTACATCACGAACAATTTAATGCATCAGAAAGATATTTAGTTAATAATACATAATTGTTGTAATAGTAAAGAGTTTGTCAGGGATAAGAACTTCTGGGCAGGAATTCTTGTAGGTGAAATACTTGTAGCCACAAATAAAAACACTTAGCAAGTTGATTTAATTTAGGCTATAAAGATAAACACTAAAGTATAATGGGTATACAAAGCTAGAGCATTTACAAAAATGATTAAATGAGAAAAAAAAACCAGATTACTTACTGGGTATTTTTTTCCCCTCACATTGTATCTCTAAGGTAACTGAATGAGTATCTTCTGAAAATTTGCACACAAGTTTTACAGCACTTCTTGTTCTGCGACATTCTCCTTCTACAGACTGATCAGCTAGGATAATAAAAAGAAGAAAATAATAATAACACATGCAAAAGATAAAGAATGAACACAAAAGACTAATCACAAAAACATTGTGATTCCCATCATCCATTCCATCTTGTAAAACCATGTAAAGAGGACAAAGACATATAAATGAATAACATTGATAAACTTATTTTACTTGGCAACACACACCTATACCCGTGCTCACACCTCCAATGCCGACACCAACAAAAAGAGGAAAACAACTCAGAAAGGGCTAGGCTATTTGAAGATGAGATTGGAAAGGTGTGTTTTAAAACAAACCTATCATGATATGAGGGCTTGTTGGGAAGACAGGTGATGGTCCAGTTCCTGAATCACAAATAAACGAAAAAGAAAAAAAACCCAAAACAATGAGCATAAAGTATCCAACAAAACAAAAAATCTTGTAAACCTTTCCTAAATTAAAGCTATGCTTGCAGTGACATCCTGAGATTAATAATTATAAACATGTTCATGAAGAATCATATGCTTTCAATGCTTAAGACATGTAGACATGATGATAAGATAGGTAGGCAGACTAGTCACTTTACTATATACAATCACAACTATTGACCGCTATGTTGATTGGTGTCAGAGTAATGCTCTTGGCTTCCATTATTGTTATCTTGATGCTACTGTTAAAAGGTAAAGGTTGTCCCGTGACCTTTTTCAAGTCATTAGGTAATGAGGTGTTCAATACCTCAATTTTCTGGGGCCAGCTTTAAGTAAGCCGATATCCATCTTCTCCCACTTGCTGCCTAACCTTCCCCAATTTTGAAATCAGGTACCCATTCCTGTGAGCTGGATCAACTGGGGGAAGTGAATTGTGCTACACAGGTATTGAACCAAGGCACCTCTCAGATCAGACGCCAGCAGTCTAACCACTTCGCCATCCACTCTCATTCCCCTCCCCATCTTACTGTAATAAACCCTATATAGATAAAGAAAATGTCAAAGAACAAATTTACTCAATTACACACCTGTGTCTCTCTCCTCTTCAGAATTACTTAACTATGAAAATAAAATTCTTAAAGGTTATAGGCTATTAAGGATCGTAAGGTTTGTAAGCTTAAAGACGTACCTGAAGAGGCCAAAATGCAGTTCACCAGTTTAGGTGATCCACCAACTGGGTTACAAATGAGATTTACAGGAGAGCACTCAAGGCCATGAACTACAACTTCTCTTCTTGTAGCAGTGCTCTCTTTGACTTCACAGTTTAATCCCGTTTGACATGAGCAACCATCATCTTTACACATGTACACCATATCTATGTTATAAGAAAAACAAACATAGTAAAAATAAAATTGAAAATGAAAAATGTAAAATGTTCATATTAAAGTAAAATAATAAGAGTACATCAGTAACAATTCAATACTGTAAAAAGATATTTACCTAATGACACATGATTGCAAGAGTAAAAAGTTCCAAGTTTGTCAGGGATAAGAACTTCTGGGCAGGAATTCTTGTACGTGAAATGCTCCTAGTCAATACAACATTGATTTATTATTTATACTATGCAAATATGATAGGTATACAAAGCTACAGGGATTGAATGAGAGAAGTTAAGCAGACTACTTACTGTGTGCTTCCTCCCCTTCACATTGTAGATCTAAGGTAATTAAATGAGTATCTTCTGAAGATTTGCACACAAGTTTTGCAGCATATCCTGTTCTTTGACATTCTCCTTCAGCTAGGATCACAAACAAAGAATTAATAATAGTAATACATGTACGTGCAAAAGATTGTAAAAAGTATGTTGTAAAAAATTTTACTACTTTACAACTTTCATTAAGTAAGGCTCTGACTAAACAGTGATTTTTAAATCACTTATGATGCCAAATAGTTTACATTTTAAAGGACACTGAAACCTGAAAGAATTATGAATGCACATATCTTGTAGTAGTCATTTTATGTATGCTATCTATGAGACATAAACCCACATTTTAATGTAACTAATCAGCAGTTAAGATAACAACTCTCCTGTTTTTGTCATCCAGGTAATCATCTCCCTTAAACACCACTGCTCATGACATAGCGTACACAGTCTAACTTATTATGTTACCACTTACACCTTTTAGCCACAGCTGCAGCAAATTAATTTTTCACAATGTTATTTCTCCCCAAAGCTGCCATACTTGGCTTTGTCTAATTATATCACCGACTGTACAATTCCATCTGTTATGTTGCTGACTGTATTTGACGGTTGCAGCTAGTATAGTTCTGACTACAGGATACACAGAGCCCTAGACTGAAGATTCTTGATATCTTTTGGTGATTATTCCTGCCTGGGACAGGAAGTATTAATAGTCATTCTCTTTTTTACTCAGACATGTCCAAGCATCATTCTCTCTCTTTTTCACACACCCAGCATACATCCCTACATATTTGGCTTGCATATTTGGCATGTACATTTTATATAAAACTTATATAAATTGCTGAACTTGACCATCATATATGCAACAATTAAGCAAGTTAACTTTAGGCCAAAATGTTGGATAAGCACAAGTCTTTGTTCAAGCAAAAAGGAAAGATGCTTGATTATCACAATAATAATCTTCCAAAGAGACAAAAAGAAATCAAAGTGTGCGAGCACAGCAAAATGACTGATAGTCGGTATAATTCTGCCCCGAATCCTGGAATTCATATGTTTGATATGTCAAAGAGAGACAATTACAAGATTGCTTTATTCAGTTAATGTAAATGAGAGTGTGATGATGGTTAGATTGATTGTAGTTTGTATATTGAGTTCATATTTATCAAAATTTTCTCTGTCCACTATATATGATAGGGTGTTAGGAAAATGCTGATAGCCATGGCTATTAATGACAATTTAGTAGTCATGGGACTAAATATGTGGGCAAAATAAAAGATTATCAATATGATATATGACTTACTGAGAGAAAAACACAGTGCTGGTTTCCGCAGAAAATACAAAACTGTCAGTACTAGATGAGTCAGCCTGACTGAATAGAGAAAAACAATAAATAGATTTTAAATAACAAAACCAACATTAAGTGCTAAACTGTGGATCTACATGTGCCATTAGAACCATTCATAGTCAACAGTCGACCTAGAGTTCAGAAAGTATTTAACAACCTAGACAATGTTGATATGTGATGGGGTGTTGCAGTACAAAAACTATCTTCAAGTTACCAACGCGACTTTACAAGGTTTTAATCAATGCAGAAAAAACAAACTATATAGAATATCCCTATCATCATTAAAAACACTCTTTTTAGCTCCACGACCCATCTTTGTTCAGTCTACTAGGCTGTACACCCCACTATTCAATGGCACAGTACCTGCATGATAGCTCTGTACAATCGCTTGTCTACATTGTTTTTTTACTACAAACCTCCCGTGCGACTGCTCTTAATATCAACAATCACGAAAAGACTCGAAACATACCTCCTAAATGCTCCATGACAACAAATATAAAACAATCTCATCACACTTTCATCCAAAATAAATCCTTCTGGAGGAAACAAACCAATTATAGCAACATAAATAAATTCACTTTCTTCCATCTTCGACAAGATCGAGCAGACGACATGTATTATATCCGGCTGACAGAATATATGACGACCAAAAAAACTTGTTTACTGTTATTTTATATAAGGTATTTTATCATTTGTGTCTGGTCCTGTGATGCTTTTTCTTTTTTTTTTTCTGCACAAGGACTTATCCGATTTAAAAAAAAAAAAAAGTACAGTTGCACCGAATCCCCAAAACGATGGTTGTCAAGCAGCATCTCGATGCTACAGATCATACACGAAAACTGGAATTCCACTCACACTTGAAGTTAGTGACGGTGAAAATTTTCTTCTCCCTAAAATAATTGTTAAAAGGCATAGTGAAACATAATTTCACAGGAGGGAGAGAGAGAGTGAAAAATAAACTTTCTTTTCCTAATGCAAAATTTTCTGAAATGTCTATGATAATGTTTTCATCAAAGAAAGCACTGTTAAATTGAATTTTTTTTATTGTGGTTGTCAGGTCTCAGTCAGTGTCACTAAAGCAGTCTCTGATGGATGCTGCACATGTGCAAATGGCCAGAGTGGGCACTGTGGACATATTGTGGGCTTGCTGTACCAGCTTGCTCATTTTAAGATAACAGGAACAAACTACATTCCTGAGGTCATCTTGACAATGAAGAGGGATGATCTGAGACTATTTTTAGGTGAAATATTTTTTGTCAAGTGTTTCTTATATTAAAAATAATAGAAAATTTAGAAAAAAATTTGCCAGCAGGTATTACTTGTTTGCTGTGTAATATTCCATCATCTACATCAGTTTCTCATTTGCAGGATGCTGCAAAAACATCATAGCCCCAGACATGGCACATCTCCAGAGGAGAAAAGATAAGAGGGGAGGCAGTGGATGAAATCAAAATCCACAGCGTTAAGTCTGACAAGAAGTCAGACCATAGTATTTGCAATACATACAGGTACAATCCATTGTGTTCAGAGTTTCCATCTGCCCTTTGTCTTGTTGAGAGTTTAAAAGCTGCCACAGAGTCTTGTTGAGAGTTTAAAAGCTGCCACAGATAGTAAGTTCCTGTTGTTTGATTAAGAATTTTATTTCTTGTGTTGTATAAGATCTGCATAACGAGAACTTTATACTTTAACAAAAGAGACGGTCAACATTTATACTTGACAAGAGCATACAAAAGATAAATTTCATTATTTATTTATTCTGTAAGAAATGATTCCAAATTTTTTGCATTCGGAGTATAATGAGCAATAATTTAGCATGCATTATATATATACACACACATCTATGTGGTCATAAATGATACACACACATCTATGTAGTCATACATGATAATTACTCTTGCTCATCATATAATAATTAATAGCCTCTGTTGCAGGCTCTGCGTCTGCTGTTGCAGTCTCTGTGTCCACGTTTTCACTGATGAAAAGGAAAAAAATTTACCACATGAAATGACTAATTTTGCACAATTCACTTAGCAATATTTGACAGGGGTGAACCTGCAGTAATTTCTGCAATCAGATGAACAGAAGTGAACCTACTGAATTCAGTAAGTGACAGATCACTTGCAAGATATTTTGATATACTGATTTTTTTTTTTTGTCTCATCAATAGACTAGGAATGGGAGTGTTTTGTGTTTTTTGCGATTTGAGTTGTGAGTTGTAAACTGAAAATATTTCTTGAGACTTGCTAATAGTCAAAGTGTCTGAAGAAGGATGACACAATTTCTATTGTTATAATGTGTTAATATTATTACATATTTTTTTCACAGTGATGATATTAAATGTGATTTATAAAAGCACTTTGCATTTATCTTTGTATTTCTATGTGTGATTTGGACAGCAGTCTCCATGCACATCTGAACTGATCAATACTTTTTTCTTTAAAATACACATTCTCATCTTGTGTAAAGCATTCAGGTAGTTCACAATAAATAAGGTGACCAGATGTTTCGGGGGCGAAAGCGGGACACGTGCCGATGATGGTGTCGTCACCGTCAAAAAACGCCGAAAATAGTGATTTTTAAAGACAACCGGGACATTTGATGGACTTGCCAGAAAGCCAGAAAGCGGGACATTGGGCGTCCCGCCCGATATTCAGGCGGGACAAGAGGTCAAAAGCGGGACTGTCCCGCCTAAAGCGGGACGTCTGGTCACCTTACAATAAATGAGATTAAAAGATAAAACAATTCAGACAGTTGTAGCACGGTTGCATACCAATTTCAAAAAACATAGAATGTAATATCCTTATACAGAAAAATGATTAAGTAATCACACTCTGTCTGTTTTCATTACAAGATCATCCATTAATACAATGCAACAAAAGTTTACCTCTGATTTGTGTTGGCATTTGCTTGTGACATGGGATGGCGAACTGCAGGCTGATTTCTTTCTTTTCCACTTTGGAAGTTTTTCCATGTAAACAGACTTGGTACAGCATCTGATTTAAGTCTTCTTTGTTTTCCTTTTAAGGTCAAAGGGCGAAAATCTTCTGGCACAAAAAGCCTGCTACAAACCCTTGTCCAATTTCTGATCTCAGGAAAAAAAATATAGTCATGTTATCATAAACATTTACCAAAACACACGTATGATTTTGTCTTTATGCCGTTTTTTAAGTGATATTCACATCATTACTTTTAATCACTGTTGACTATGTTGTGAAACTAATAATCCTTATATTAAAATTGTAAAGTGTAAAGTGTAAAGGAATGGCGATTGATTCCAAATTAATTAGTCATGCAGCAGCAACAAAGATATAGGTTTCACTACAAAATAAGTTGTAATACTGGTAGTATATGTCAGCCTTTTTGAACATTTCTGCAGCATTTTAATGTAACAGCACTTTAATAATACAATGTAATGCGTTTTCAGTAATACGAAATGGCTATGCCACATGATGTAAGTTTAAACTACGAGCACAATAGGTATTCTGAAATCATAGTTTTAAATCAATTAGAAAGATTAACGATGATTCAGATGGCATGGAAAAAAGTGATGTTGCGAAAGAAGAAAAAGACTAATAGTGATAGGGAATTTGAAACCTCGATCATGCTTACCCGAAAGAGTGGCCCTTCGTCTCTCCGAATTCTTACAAGCCAAATCTTCTTCATTTGTTCATCTTTCGGAATTCCATGAAAGGATAATGTTGGACATTTGTAGGCTTTAACTGTACATTGAGGTACACAGCAAAATCGACCATCATTGTTATTTTTAAGAGCCGGCATGGTCGAAGAACGCTACGTGCACCAACAGTAAACATCAACACCGGAAGTGGTCTGGAGTTTTTGTGGGGTGAAGGTCATCTGCATGCATAATTTTCCGAAATCGTCCATACAGGAAGGTGATAATAATCAATACAATGTACACCACATCACGAACTTGTATCAGAAAGAATATAGTTATCTACAGTCATCTATTATCTAGTCATCTATTCTCTCTGCTTGTAGAACGTTCGTGATTGCACTAGTTGTCCTGCCATCACCCACGGACCAGAATATGTTCTCTCCGCTGCTGCTCCCAACCCCCAAATCAAATTGAGAACTATTCTCATTTCAATGAATGTAATGATCACACAATTACAAAAATGCAAACATGCTACATCAGAAAAAACAAATTAACTCACCTAACTGCCAGTAACATTTTGCTGACATGTTATGGAGGAGACGGGAGGAATTTAAGGTGCGTCCACGAACTAATTGTATTACTCATCCATGAGTCGTAGTTATTAATATCAAGGACTGGATTGTAGTTTTAATAGGATATGTTTGGAAATACCCACTTAAGTCAGGTGAACTATAAATATAACGCGTTAAGACACTGGGTCGACAGCATCAGATCTGGTTTTGTATTTCACCAAAACTTCAGTGGTTTTATTTTTCTCATTCAGAAGCAGAAAGAATGTTAAAGAGAGCGGACAGTACAAAGTACAGGTTTGAAGTGGGTTCGCAGAAGTCTGCGAGAAAGCCTTAAAGGCTTAAAAGGATATTAAAAAAAGGTTATTAAAAGGAAACTTTTAAGCAGCAACCATAAACCTACTGTCTCAGTCATACAAATGTTTAATGTCAATTAACCGTCATTCCTTAGAAAAACATCGCCCTTTTCCCCTTAAAAAACCAAAATAAAACAAACGAAACCATTGCACAATCAACTTGTCCTCATAGCCACTTAACTTCTTGTGTATTTTCACTAGTTGTTAATATTCCACTGCGTCTGTCCAGTTGTTTCCTCGACAGATGCTACCAGTGGGCTAGCAAAACCGTTCGTGTGGTGACAGTATGTATGTGTGTATGTGTGTATGTATGGATGTATGTATGATGTATGTATATATGTATGTATGTATTATGTTGAATTCAACATTGAAATTAATTTGCTGAATCGAACTACTTAAGCAGCCAAGACCTGAATCCAATGAGCAGCTTCACAATGAACAATGCTTTTGAATGTGTTTATAAAAAGGTCACAAAGAATATCCCTGCTTCCTTGTATGACACCAGTTCCCATCATTTTCATTTCCACAAGCAGACACTCAGCTCTGACCTGATTGCCTAAGCCGGATCATCTCCACTCTCTCCATGTTGATGATTCTTCTTCTCGGTCGTTGCCAGCAACATCGGCAAAAATGAACCGTCCGGTGTGGTGCGTCGGGTGCATGGTGTGGATAGCTGTGATGTCGTGGCAACTCTCCTCAGCCAAGACATGTATGTGACATAGACTCTTGTAGTCTGTGCTTGGAAAGTGATACTTTTGTTATAAGGATAGTCTAAGAATGACCTTAAAGCTTAATTTTGTTAAACGTTTTCAGTGAGTAAACGATAGAAGATGAGTAACTTGATAATCTGGATCACTTTAGTAGAGTGACTAATTCTAATTGTTCTGAACTTCCATTGAGCCCCTTTAAACCCTTGACTAAATGGTGTGTGTGTGCGTGCGCGTATATATGTGTATAAAACGCTTGTGGATATGTGGAGGTATTTGTGCGTGTGTGCGACGATTTACGTGCAGGGCCGCCGAGAGCCAGCCCGGGCCCCGGGACAGACGACCTCTCCGGGCCCCTTGTACTTGTAATCGTAAATTATTTTCCCAGTATATAATGTATGTTTACAATTCGAATCTCAATATCTACACTCAAACTCAACTTCTGCATGTGTAATGCTTGGGTGTTCTGTCCTTAGACCTTTCTTTAAAAGAAAAAGAAAAGGAGAAGAAGAAAAAGAAAATCCACTGACCAAGGCCGGGCCCCCTTGACAGCCGCGGGCCCGGGTACACCAGACCCCCCTGTCCCCCCTCTCGTCAGGCCTGTTTACGTGTGTGTAATGTTTACGCGAAATTATTTCAGAAACTTAGTTTTTACCACAGGTGCAAATCTGGAATTCCTCAACTCGAATGTGACCGGAAGTATCAACGTTGAAGAAAATGATTATGCCAAGCTTGTGTTTCACCTGAACATGTCAGGCTGTCGAAACCCCTCAGAGAAATTCCTCATAAAAGTGTCATATGAACAGAACGGTTTGCTTGTGACCGTTTGCAACTTGATGCTTGAAGGAAATATGTGTAACACGACAGATTCAACAGAGGCTTGTAAATGTTTACAGCATAATAAAAACATTGTAAGATTTTACAAGAAGATGAACAGTTCGTACCCTGCGGTGTACACCTGGACTTGGATCAGGATTGCAGACCACAGTGAAGATAACAGGAAAATCGTATTCGAAGTACTCAGTAAGCTATCCTTTTTTTTTTACTGTTTGTAAGTACTGCTCTTGAGGTGCTTTAAGGTTGTATTATTTGTTTACTTTGTAATTTTACTATTTACATCCAATATAAACTGTTGCAACTCGACCGGCTGAGAAGGTCTCTGTTTATACTCTTGTTTACTTTTTGCTTCCCTCCACCTTCCCCCTCTCCCAGTTTAAGGTTTGAAAATTGTAGACTTCGTAACCTTCCACCCTTCCACTTTTTCTTCTGTTTTCTTCAGTCGTCATCTTACAGGCCCACGTCTTCGGTCAGTTTCTACTTATCCCTGATGTGTTGAAAGATGTTCCTCCTCCACAGTTTTATACTGGCATCAGTATTAACTTTATCTATGTCTTGCCATTTTACTGCACTTTGAGAGTCCTCTGTGATAGACAGGCATTTTTTAAATCATCATCATTATCTTCTTCTTATTATTATAAGCGATTAGGACAAGTACCGTAGCAGAGAGCCAAACAGTAAGACACGAAGTATACAAGACAGCAGCCCATGAAACAGAGACCACAACGGCTCCTTCCCTGGCAAGCGAAGGAAGAACAGACGAGGACATCGACGACGGGACGTTGCACACGTCCCCTGCAGTCAGAACAGAGAGGACGAATGTGACAACGAGGACAACACCACTACACACCAACAGTCCCCGAAACATCGCCGACGTCAACCTGAATGTCGTCGTCATTCAAAGCGTGATGAGCGCCGTAGGCACAGGCATCCCTATCGCCATCGTCATCGTCATCGTCGTGGTCGTCTACAGACGTCGAAAAGGTGATGCTAAGTACAGTGGCCTTATTTCTATCTCTCTTTCCCCCCGGCTCCTCTGTTAAAATCTTTCCAGTATATAAATATATACAACGTAAGAAGATCCTTGTCTTAGTCATCAATTAATCAGTCACGTGACGTGATAATGCTCCGTTTTTGATAATAAAATCCACGGAGACTGTCTACAGTACTAACACTTCCTTGACAAATTTAAAAAAGAGACAAAGAAGATTGTATACTAGTTTGGACTAAATAAAACTACTGTTTAAAGAGTTAACTCGATGTAGAGCGCTGCCACTCAAACAACAATATCAATTAATCCCTATGCTTTTTAAATTAATAAGGAAGTGAATGTTTCTGGACAAACAATGAATCGCTTGTCGTTTGCCGCTTTTGTAATTCTCGGACAGGATGGGGGAATTCCTTATTAAGATGGCGAACTTCCCTGACTCCTTTTCCTTCTTTCACAAACATGCTCACAGCGTCGAGTCAGAATAATAACCTAAGTCAGTATAGTAATCTGATTTCAGAAAAAAGTTTAAGTATGTTTACAATTTCACAGGATGTGAAATTCCTGTGAACCTGATGTATTCTTTACACATCACCCGCCATTCTTTCAATGTTAAAAGAGAAGACTTTTGTTGATAATGCGTAAATGTTGCAAAAGTTGTAGGTTTTTGTCATGCGTGAACAAGGGAAGAGAAAACCTAGATTTATTATGAATACTAACACTAATAATACTAACACTAATAATAATAACACTACTACTACTAATAATAATCATGTCAGGTCGCTTGAGGGGGGTAATCACACAGCGCCGCCTAGTGACGAGTGAGCTGCGCTTCACGCGCCTGTTTAACCGCGCTACGTCACGTGACCAGAACCCGATCCCCTGTCCACGTCCTAACCACACCCTGCCTGCACCCCAGCGCCCTCTGTCGGCGAATTCCATGTCCGCCATGTACGTAGAGATCAGCGACGACACTGTGTCCATCAAAGGTAAATTGTCTAGATGAATGGAGAACTAATTAGTCGGTGAACGTTCGTCCTTTTCTATACTATCTTGCTGGAAGCGATTCTTTCTTTCTTTCTTTCTTTCTTCATTTGTTTGTTTGTTTGTTAGTTTGTTTGTTTGTTTCTTTCTTTGCTTGTTTCTTTCTTTCTTTCTTTCCTTCTTTAAAAGAAAAGATAAGCGCTCAAAAGTGATCTCGTTATAAATACAGAAATACAGACAGAAATTGCGTGATTAATTGAAATAAATACTAGTTGTCCAGACCGACAGACCGACCTTCACAGAAAAAAAATTTGATAAGTAAGGTATTACTAATCGACTAGAAAATACACAATGATTGCTTGCGTGCGTGTGTTCGTGCGCGCGCATGTGTATGCGTTTGTCTGTATGTGCAGATCTCAAGTTGTACGAGACACCCGGGTGCAGTGATGAGCAAGGGGAGACAACGTACACATCTCTTGAACAAAAAGACAGCTTGGAACAGAAGAAAGAAAAATCAAAACACCACAACAAGAATCAGACGATCATGTCTAAGAAGTCCTACAATTCATCCTGCTCCTCAGGTAAATATATTTTAAATGTTACAGAATTTATTTTTGTGGCATCGTGAAAACCACGAATCGCGTGTCCTTCTCAACACAACACAACAACACAACACAGCAACACAACACAACAACACAACACAACAACACAACACAACACAACACAACAACACAACAACACAACACAACAACACAACACAACACAATACTTGTCTTATTCCATTCTGTTTTACTGACTTAAGCTTAAAAGATAAATATTTTATTTCATCCTAAGAGCCAGCGATGGCCTTTAACCTACGAATCATTTCTTTATAAGTCACTTATTTTGTCTTATTTCTCAACAGAGCCAAAGCCAGGATGTTCCAAGACTTCCGACTTTCTGGACGAATATATAAAGCGCGCGTAGACAATTGTAGACATCATGTGAAGGTAGATTGTGTAGACACTACTTCTGGACAGATTGCGGAGACATCGTAGCCGGACTGTGTAGATGTTTGGTATCGTCATGATTGTGTAGACAATAGGTATAACACTGGTGTAGAAAACGGGTATATACAGTGGTTATCTACAGATTGTGTAGACAATGGGTATATACAGTGGTTATCTACAGATTGTGTAGATGCAATTACAGATATCGTACATGGAAAGCGTGCACAGTTATATTGTATAGACAGGGTGCATCCTGATGATATTATAACATATCAGCAGCTCCCACTGACTATTATATTACAGAACATTTTGTATATATCTGTAGACTGGACCAGATTCCAGTCTATCATTGTTCAGTAGAGGGTTGATTGTAAAGTCTGTACATGTCTTAAAGTGATTGGAACGCTGACGGAAAATACTCCTATCTTGTATAAACATGTTTGTATTTACTTACAGCTTAAATCAGATAAGAAGAATTTTTAGAGAAAATATTTTTCTCTTTTCAGGACGATTTTAGTCTCAGCATTGTAATAATACGTCTGCATAGAAAGCATCATCCGGGGAGATAACTTATTTAGTCTTCATTTCTTTTGCTGATGTCCCCTTAATGATTAATGGGATAAAATGTGTTATAAGCTGTACAAAAAAAAAAAAAAAAAAAAAAAATCGTGTTCGCTTTCGTTACAAACTGGTATAGATCATTCAGTATTTCATACTGATAAAATAAATTGCAAATTAACCTAGTCTGTATAAAAATGGAGAACATTGCACCACTGTGCCCACCCTGTTCTAAATGAACAGAGAAATTGATGAACAGAACATCGCATCTGGTGATAAACTGGTGATAAAGGTTTCTGCTGATGCATCGGGCCTCCAATATATATTTTTATGTGCATGTGAATAGACTTTTATGCCTTTCGAAAATTTATACATTGAATTAAAAATTGTGATGTATGCATGCTTTCAAGAATAAATGTCACCTAACCCAGTAATAATACGACTTTGCAATCATTCATTGTCAATATATGGATTAAAGTTAATTCAGTAACTTAAAGATCATACGAACATTTCCCGATCCAGTCCACTTGTGACAACAAGGAATGGCCAGTTTCATTAAAGGTCATCAGAAGCTCAGTGAATAAACAATAAACTCTCTTCCTGTATAATTTGACATCCTGTTGTAGCTCAGTCCTTCTACGTCATGCAGTAATGCAGGGAAGAGCAAGGCACTATTAAATATTTCTCACAAAAACATATTTCTGTACTAACAGTTTGAGAAAACACAAATATTCAAATACACAAAAAGTTTGGGTCATTCTTGTTCTGGTTTGCACACAGCTTCGAGAAAGTTGTGATCTCTGCAAAGTAAGATGCGTCCTTTCCTCGTTAACTTTCATTTATTCATTCTCTCTCTCCACTCACTTCCATGTCCTGGGTTCAGATCTCGTCTCGCACGCTTTTTTTTTCTCTGCATGTGGGTTTCAGCCGAGGGTTGAGGGTTGAGGCGTTGAAGACCAAGTCATCTACTTTAAATATCAACTACACTCGGACTCGAAACGTCACAGTGCTGAAGGGACCGACAGAAATAGAATAAGGAAGAACACAAACTGTAAAAGCTTGATCTTCCTCGAGATTTCCTCTGGTAACCAGATTCTCTTCTTGCCCTCACCGTGACAGCAGGTCATCACTCTCACATCGCCGTTGTCATCTGGACATGATGTGTGGCGTCACGTGGGGTTACCTGTGGGTAACGTTACTGCTGACGTCACTCAGACGAGGTCTAGTCTTTGCCAGGCAGCTGCGTACGTATGGTGTGGGCGTATGGTCTAGTCTGTGACGTGTCTACTGACTGTTACGAAGATGTGCGTGTCATGTGGTCGATCGGTCAAGACTGGGAAATATTTGTGAACTGTCGTTCGTTCGGTCAACCGGTCTTGTGACATGTTTGCTCATTGTGATAAGGGTTGAAGACCAGTTAAGGTGTAGTCAACCGCTAGACTGTGACGAGCTTGACGACTGTGACGTGTTGAAGCACTGTTACGTTGCTGTAACGTATTTAGACCGTTGTGTGCTTGTACCCTGTGATAATCGTATGGAATACAGTTAATATCGTGACGTGCTTGTGATACCCGCCATCAGACCCTCCGTTCTTTGGTTCTCACTCATCGTCTTTAGAGTTTCTGACAGAGTAATGTAGCAAGAACTAAGCCTCCATTAATTTCTTTTTTTTTTACCCGTCTGCTTGGCTGTCCGCCAATCTGTATTGTTTTTCTGTAGGAAAGTAAATAGGTTAATTTAATCCCATGGGTATATGTGATCACGTGTGAAAGTGGTGTGATTAAGGAAATTAACCCTACAGCAATAAAATCTTAGCTTTTGCAAAATGTTTTGTTTTATTTTCCTGTATTAAAAGTGTTGTTTGTGGTTTAACAGTTTTCTTTTGTTTGAAACAGCGAGGGACACAACTAATGCGAGACAATATATTACGGAATTCACACCAGATACTGAAACTCATCTCGATGAGAAACATGATAAGACGAGGTTTACAACAGATGTTAGCACAACACTAGCAGCAATCACCTACACAAGTGTTGTGGAGGATGATGAGACAGAGTTAACGACTGACATTGATGCAACATCGACATCAAGCACCTACGTCAGCGTTGCGGCAGCTACTGCAGCAGATCCATCATCATCTCATCAACCACCATGTATGACAGACGCCGGGACAGACAGTACATCGCCCTCTAAGACTGGTCTTGTGACAAATTCTGAAAAAGCCGGGACAGACAGTACATCGACTGGTCTTGTGACAAATTCTGAAAAAGATTTTGCCTCAACGTCTGAAACGACCCCTTGGACAGATGTTGAAACTAGCTATACGGAGGACATGTCAGGAGGATTTACTGATGATGAAATGCGAGGACTAACCACTGGAATCAGTTATGCAGGGGTGACTAGTGCAGCTCCTGCTTCAGACATTACGGCTGGTGTTACAGGAAACACGGACGTCACACTTACACCCGTCACTCCAGCGCTTATCACAGTTCACAGTGAAGCAATGTTCACAGCAGAAAGTGAAACAGAAGACGTCACTGCAGTCAGTAAGACGCTGGCATCAACCAACAAAATGGCGGACGACAATAACGTGGTCTTCATCACGGGTATTGCGGGTGGCCTGGGCACTGTTGTCCTCCTTACTGCCATCATCGCTGTTTGTATCTGCAGACGAAGGAGTAGAGGTGACGTGTTTGCTTCCTTTGCTGTTCCTACTCGTCTCTGTCTTTCAGTATCTCTGACCGACTCTGTCTCTATATTACTTTCTCTCTCTCTTTGTCTCCTTAATTTTCTTTTATCTGTTTCTCTTACGATCTTCTATTGTCTCGATTACATTTTATTACTGTTTATCTGACGATATCTGACCTTTTGTTTCATGATATCTTACGATTTCTGTTTTTATTACGATCTCTTACTGTATTTTACTTCTTCTTGTACTTTTTATATCTCCTACTCCCTTAACTATATCTTTTACTGTGTTTTACTTCTCTTACTTATCTTATTGGCTGTTGCTATTATTGTTTCACCTTTTTTACAGTCTTGTACTGTTTCTTCCATATCTTACTATATTTTATATATTTTTTTTCGTCTTACCTCTGCTTTCTTTCTATTACTGTCTTACTTCTCTTGGTATCTATATCTTACAGCTTCTTACTATCTCTTACTCTATCTTACCGCCTCTTACTTTATCTTGTTGTCTCTTGCTTCTCCTAACACTAATTATATCTCTGTCTGTACCGATTTATCCCTGTCTTACCATACCTGGTTGATATGGGATGTTTACTGAACACATTGCCACCTTCTTCATGAGTCCACTTGCTCGATAAAGTCCAAACTGACGCAGCTGCCAGTCCAGCTGCAATGCCATAAAGTAATATTTTTTTATAGTTAACAAGGAAGAAAAACAAAAACAAAAACAAAAAAACCCAGCAGAATACTCGAAGGCTCAGATAATACAGAAGTCAGTTGACAGCAAATCGCAGGTTGATTTCCTGGTGATTTCCTGTTCTCGGTGCAGTGTAATATTGAAACTAAATATTCCATTTTTGAGAAAAAGGTTATAATCTTCAGCAACTAGGAAGTGATTTCTAGTACATTCGTCTTTGTGAGGAAGTATGAAGGTAATCTATCAGGTCAAACAACCGGACAGACAGAAACTTTGACTGTCGGTGTGATCAAAAAGTGGATTGAACTGACCTTCAATATATTGGTCAGTGGAGGACACTCCGAGACAGACATTATGGTGTCACCTAAACTTTCAAAAACGGTATTAAGGGGTATTAAAATTTCGAATATTATCACCAACACATTATGTTTTATATATATATATAAAACTTTGAAAAGTATCGACAATATAACAGACAAACAATTTTGAGATATATTTCCTGAGGCAATAGAAAAATATATTCATAACTTCTATATGAACACATTGCTGATAGACCAGACTAAACTGGAGGTCTGTAATTGCAGGGTTAGTCTCGCTGCGTCTTTCGGGTCCCCAGGGGGATTTTTCAAGGGTGTACATACATCTTCATCGCAGACAAAGCCATGAACCAAGGAACCAGGTGTACGAGGCTTCAGACAAGCTACGACCGTCTGCTACTCAGGGGCTGTCTGGAATTTACACAGAGATTGCAGATGACTTTCACCCTCGGAGAACGTTGTCTGCCAAAGGTACAGAGGGAGGTTTTACTGTTATCAAGGGAGGAAATAGGAGAAGCTAACATATAACTGTCAATCTGATTGGCTGACTGCAAGGCTGTTTAGTTTTGTAAGGGTTATGTTGGGACATGTTTAACATACTGACTCCATTGTGTGAGTGACATATGTATATGTATGTATGGATGTGTTGTACGCGGTGAACATCTTCTTGCAAGGACGGGATGCAATGTATGATTTCTTATTAGTTTCAATGACAAACCATTCTTTCAGGCAACGTGAAAGCAAGTCTTGAATTACGTAAGGACAACACTTCCAATACAAGAAAACAACAGAGACTGGAAAAGGAAATGACAAACTTTCAAGGCAAGCGCTGCCCATCAGCAATGCATGGAGAGTCTAGAATTTACACGGAGATTCCAGAGGTCTTGGACCATCCGAACACATCCCCTTCAAAAGGTATAGAGACTGTGCTGTAGTAATGATTTGAGGTCGAAGTCGATAGACGATCGACACATCAGCACTCTGGGGTTTGCTTTAACCTCCATTTAATGATTAAACTCATTGCAAGCCAATGGAAAAGCGTCTTGTTTCTGGTTAGATGAGTTAAAAGTTCAGAGACCATAGTCTATAAAGTAATTAGATGTACTGTACATAATGTTCTCAGACGCACTTTGCACAATGTAATCAGAAGTAATAATTATTGCCTCGCAGACCCAGTTCCAATGCACGTGTCAGGACTCAGGGCTCCTCTTTATAAGAGGTCCAAACGCCGTCTTCAGAGACCAGACATGACCCCAGGGCTGCCCAGAGCCGGTGTCTACAAGAGGGGTCCATCATTAAAGAAAGAGTCTGGTATTTACACGGAGATAACAGGTAACGGGTGAGGTGACGTGTACTGAGTATAGGATACCCTGTACACATGCGTGTGTACAAAAAGAGTGAAATAATATACACATAATATACACGATTGTTGCTTTAATACAATTTTCTCACATGCCACTTATAGTTCCCAGCTTCTAACCCATCCTCCCTCCTTGAATCACCCACTTGTCCGCCATGTCGTCTTCGCGAGTTGTTCCTGATTTGAATATTCTAACAGTTCCGGAGGAATAATCGTCCATCAAGACATGAAAGCGTTCAGAGGAACAATACAAAGTCTTTCATGTTGACACTGGTTTACAACGATGGTTGTGCAATGTCTGCTGGTGAGTTTGGTGCCCACTTAATATCACTTGGTTTCTATGCATTGTTTTCTCTACTCTTACAGCGATAATTATTATAAAGTATAGGTACATAGTCAGACCTTATCTGACAGGATGTGAAATGCTTATTTAGGATATCGTCTTGAATTTGTAAATGTAAATAATTTGATTTAAATGATCTTTGTCTTGACTATATTTAATAAGCTTTTTTCCTCTCTAAAAGATAAAAAACATTAGAATGTTCCTGAAAAAAAGAAAGGCAAAGGGAGGTTGATTTCATATTTTAGACACTGGGATTCTTAAAATGTTTGATCAAAGGAAAATATTTTTATGGTTTTTATTTCCTTAGTTTTTTTTCTCACAATTAGAGTCGCACAAAGGTTACAAAGGCTTTGTTAAAATCTATTAAAAGTATCAAAAAAATTAATCATATTTAAAACTTTCTCTAAATCAAAATGAAATTTTAAATGCAAGCACTTTAATCCAATTTGTTAGAATGACCACATCTTCATTAAAGCTCTCGTATAATTTCCGGCAGAGTCTCAATGGACATGATTAATGAGTGGAATACTTCCAACAGGTCTCTTGATCCCACACGACATGAAAACATCCACGTGACCTGCAGCCGTTGGACACTGACCTGCCTCCAGACTGCACTGTCATCTCATTCACAGATAAGGAAAACTTCGAGGAAGATCTTCGTTTTATAACCTCCTTGGTCTACATACTTCGTTTGCTCGAATGGCAATATTTCTTTCTTTGGAAGAATATAGCATCGGGTCATTGATGCAATTAACTGTTTTTTGTCTTGGTGCATGTTTCTGGTTTTGGTCATACTTTTGCTGAACTAGGCTGAATGAAAAGCTTGTAAAATCTGGAATGTTTCTTGTATGTATGTACATTCCTCCTGCAGATTGAAGGATAAACTATTCGTTTAACTAAAATAGTTCAAGCAACAATTAAAAGTGGTTTCGACAAAGAATTAAAGAAAATTTGCAGTGCGTTATTCAGCTTTTAATAGTAGTCATCAGATGTTGATATGTTAGTAAATTTAACATTCAAATTTCTTATTTTGAAGTGGATTGCTTGAGCAGCCAAGACCCGAATGTCCTGTAGAACAATACTTGTGACTATCAATAGTGTCTTTATTTAGGTCAGTGAAAAACTGTCGCTTCCCTGTATGACCGGAAATGCACATCAAGGTCTAATTAGAGCTGTATAGTCAACACACATGATATCCTGATGAGATCTGAACTCGTAATCACTTATACGTTTGTTTCCATGCTGATATTAATTTTATTCTTTCAGATCGTCGTTGGTAGCAGCAGCAGCAACGACAAACAGTTCTCTGTGGTGCATCGTGTCTCTGGTGTGGGTAAGTGTGATGATGTGAGCTGTTGGTGACAGTCTCAGCTTGTGGAGCTTATACTAAGAATCTTTGGGTTATTGGTAAACAACCTTTTTTTCTGATATATATATATATGTAATGTACAAGTTATAGGTTCAACCACGGGAGCACATAGTTAATTATTGTGAACTCTTCATGGTGTGTGCTGTGTCCACTGAGTGGGTCAGTGGTCCCGATCTTCAGGGAAGATAACTTCACAATCTTCATGGTCACTCCGCTGGATGCAACTTCATCCACTGTACTTATGCCTGTGGGATACAGCTTTTAGAGTATATTATATCTTTCGGTGAATCTGTGTACCGACGTTCTGTGGGACTCTTTATGTGTCCCTTTGTGGTATCTATATTAGAATGCTATTCTCACACTAGTACATGTACTTGAATTATCCTGTTATTGTGTGTGTGTGTCTAGAAGGCAAAATATAGTCGACCCCAGGAGCACAATTTATTACAAACTCTCTCCAGCTGTGATTATAACAATTTGTTCCTTGGTCTTCCAGGGTTGGTGACAGCCAGAAACTTGTGGCAATGATTGTGCTATTTGGGGAAAGAATGCTCCAATGTCTTGAATGAAGGAGTTGTGAGGTAAATACATTGTAGACACACATACTGGCTATCTCTATTTTCTTTGAACTTTGCAGGGTCGGTCACAACCGACCTCTACTGTTAGTTTCTGCCACCAATACAACAAGCAAACAAAACGAAAAACAAGCGAAGCAACTCCTGATTGCTTCTGTGTTGTCCTGACTGGATTATTGCTCTTTATTTGTTGCACTCGTTTTCATCGGTCAGGGTTCCTTTCATATGTGACAGTCATAATTTGTTTTCCTTGTGTTGTTAGGCATAAAGCCATCTCTTACACTGGTTTTCAGTCAGCAAAGCCAGGGAGGAAAGACTCCAACAAGAAATCTGTATTCATCTTTATTTTTATTTCATGTAAGCAGGTATGGACCAACGATGCACTGAACAGCATGAAAGAGAATAAAAATTTGTAATAATAGCAAGATAATCTCAATTCACCATAAATAAAAATTGCTTTTGTAATAAGCAAGGTAAACAAAAGATATAGTAAATAGTCACATGACCTTTAACCTTTGTAAATCCAGCTTACCATTCTGCACTAACACGCTCTGTTTCTATATCTTCTTTCCTTAATTACTAGGGTCGCAAAGGTCAGTATCGTCATTCAAGTGACACACATCCCTATTCTTCAACTGATGAGACTGGCTGTCGCAAGTAAGCAGTTCACTTCCGTTTGCTTCCGCACTGAGAAGTAGATCGGCGACGGTGTAGGGAGAATTTGACGAAGTTCAATCTTTTTCCACTCTTTTGTAACATCCAGTTTCATTTCCTCTTAAGTCCTTTATACATACACTTTATCTAGCTTATTTCAGTAGTAGTCTTTGTTAATATCAACCAGAAAGAGTCAATCCATGGAAATATAGCGCTTCGAACTGAACACCACGTTTGTTCCGGCTAGCACGCATACCGTCACGTGATCACGAAGCTCCGCCCTAATGGGGCGTGTCTTTGTAGTACATTTCTGCCGAAACTAAGGCACTTCCAGTTCCTCTTCCGGATTGGAAAACAGTCTAGAGGTGACATTTTATAAGCTATTTCTAGAAGTCAGTCACTACTGTCTCAGAGATTGAACAGTTTTAGTCGTAGTTGTAGTACATACAGGACGACGAGCAGGAATAAGTTTGGTTAGCTGTCGTCGTACCCATGTCATCAACTGAAGCCTACACCACGCCCAGCTAGTCCAACCCTACACACAGGTGTCACATCCTGACATTTATTAAAAGTAAGTGGAAAAGTGAGAATGGGAAAAGAGAAGGAAAATTTAAAAAAGGAAAGAAATAAAAGAAAGAAGAAGTAGTAATTCTCGGAATTTCGGGATTATTCGATGAATTCAAATGATTGGCAATGTGTGATTGTTTTTCAGATTATCGTTAATATCTTTGGAAGACATGGTCACGTGTGTGGCTTGTGGGGTGTGTCTAATGATGATCGCCATGTTGACTCGTGGTGGCCTGGCCTCTGATGAGACGTGTAAGTCTTTTTTCTTTTGTATAGTGTGGTTATGTTCGTTTATGTGGATGTGAATGTCCGCAAGGTTTCAATTAGTTGTAGTTAATGACACTGATACTCTCTTGCTACTTTATTGTCATTTTCGACAGGTGCAGACATGGAATTTGAAGGGTTGACTCAAGATGTTACTGTCAGCGTCGAAAAGGACACTTACATCAACGTGACCTTTCTCCTTAACACGTCCAAGTGTCCGGAAGATGGAAACTCCTTCCGGGTCAAGGTGTTGGCCAATCAGGGAGGCTTTAGCGTCAGTGTCTGCGTCTTCGTCATCAAGAAAACCAGTTGCAGTGTCACGGAAAAGTCCGATGTTTGCTATTGTTTACTGGACACTGAAGGCTGGGCCCGCGTGTTTCATTTGCCGAATGACACGGGGCTGGTGACTTGCATCTTTAGGTGGAGTGGACATAACTCGGCCACCATCAAGTTTGATGTCTTCAGTGAGTAGATTCATCACCAGTACAGAGTGTGTGTGTTGCGAGAAATATCTGTGTAAATATGCATGACTGTGTTTATGGGAAATATAGTTATATCTATGTGTTATATCTATGGGCAAGACATCCAGTATCCAGTATCCAGTGCTTTCATGCCAGTCCTTGTTAGGGAAAACACTTCAGTGTTTGTAATCAGATTACTTCAATGGATTTAGGATAGGGTCGAGAGTTTTGAGTATTTGTTCCGCGAATGTGTCATCCTTTATGTATGAGGGGCTGTCAAATTAAATGTAGCGGACGCCAGGCTCTTTTTTCCGGCGTTTGCTACTTTTTATTTGAATATCCCGAACTTGTGGAAAAGGTTTGCCTCTAATATTCGGGTTCTTAGTTGATTATCAGGTGGCTGTAGCCACGGAATATGGTCAGTAGAAGAGCACAGAGACATATGAGATATATATTTTTTTTACTTCACAAGTGACCTTATCGCCATCTTGAGTGGGAGTGTGCGAGAGTAACAAAGTGTGTGTGTGTTTGAATGGAGTAGGGGGCAGGTGGATATGTGTGTCTGTTTACAAGTAATCATGCGCATGTGTATTTTAAACCAAATATCACAGCACTAACAAATACTAACAATATATAAATAACGATTGTGAACACTGTTAAAATTTACTGCTATTGTCCCTGTTTAAGATCCTACTACAACTCACTTCTTCACGACGGCGGAGGAAACTTCCTCTACATCAACTGAAGAAGATGTAGAAAATAAAGATGTAGAAAATACAAACATATCGTCAGGTACAGTAACTGCAAGTACAACAAAGAGCAATACTTCCACTGAAGACAAGACTAAAATAGGAATTGCGGCTGGCACTAAAACAACTTCTCCAGGGTTTGCCGAGACCAAAAGCGAAGGCGACAACTTTCAAGTGATTTTCTTTACAAGCATTATCACTGCCTTAGTCATCGGCGTGCCTTTCGTCGCAGGAATCGTCATTTATGTTTGTAGAGTCAAAAAGAAAAGAAAAGGTATGAGCAGAATATCACAGCCTGCAGTCACATTGTTATTAAATTTTTCACACATTTTTGATATTTGTTTTAAATTGGTTATTCATATTTCATATACATACACACGTCGAAGCATCATTATACACAGAAAATGGCTCAAACACGTCTTCATAAAAAGTATATGGTCACATTTACCGAAACCTGCTCCGAGCTCTACCATTTTTGAGACCCTAAGCTCTTCCTGATACTAAGCTCGCACGAGATGTTGGAAACTGCGAGAACCTTGATCGGCTTAATCCGGGGATTTTTAAGACTTGATGGTCACGTAGTCCTCAACCAAAGGTGGGTGCTTGAAATTATGTTATTTATTTCGTGTGCGCATTTAAATATTTTGTTGTTTAAAAAAAACTGTTGTCTTATCTACACTAATACAAACGTTGTTCAAAGACCTTCTTTAGTGCTGATTATAAATAATATGAAGTGTAGTAAACTTATAATGGTCAGTGTGCGAAGCGGTATTGAACATTGGCGTGTTTGGACATAGGACATGTGAGAGATGCTATGTTTGTTTGTGTACAAGTAATCGCGCGCATTTGTATTAAATTTAAAGCTTTCAAGGAAGTGTTATACATTACTAAATACTGGCAATTAATAATAGTGAACACTGCATTACAGTTTACACACATTCGAATCCCGACTGTCCTGTTAAAGGTACAGCTACCACTGCTGAACTTTCCTCTACACCGACTGACGGAGGAGTGGACAAACCAGAAGTGACATCAGGTACAGTAACCATGAGAACGGCAGCGAGAGTGACTCCCCCTGTGGATGAGCCCAAACACCCAGGTGACAACTTTTAAGTGATTTTCTGAGTTGGCATGAAATCTCGGAGACTGCGATAAGCAATGAAGCTTAATTAGCTTAATCCGCGGATCTTTATACTTTGCTGGACAAGGATCACGGACTGGAGGTGGGTACGCGGACATTTTAGTTTCGTTGGTGTATAATTTTGAATGTGTATTTTAAATATTTTGATTTTTGTCTCTAAAATATAATGTGGTGCATTATCCAAACTGATATGACCTCTTGTGATCCTCTAGCACAGACCTGGGCAAACGCCGGCCCGCGGGCCGGATCCGGCCCGCCTCCTGTCTCTGACCGGCCCGCCCGCTGGCCGCCCACCAGTAAATATACTATATATACAGTATTGGGTAAAACTGAGTTAACTATATTAGTCCGGCCCTCTAGAACCATCCCAGTTTCTCATCCGGCCCTCTAGAACCATTCCAGTTTCTCATCCGGCCCCTTGTGAAAATTAATTGCCCACCCCTGGTATAGAGGATGAGGTCATATATAGGTACCCGTACCCGTCTTACCTAGTCATTACGGATCTCAAACTCTCTGTTACTTTGTGCAGCGTCCAGTTTTACTTGATAACAATTACTTGACTGATTTGCACTGAAAACAAGTAGCTTTGTTTACATGCGAGTAACGAGAGTGTTATTACGCTGAATAGTAATTTCTGTAATCGGAAATCAAATCGAAACAGGGCTATAGTCCAATGGACTCGGGGCTGTGACCAATGGATAAATGGTCAAATGATACATGGGGATCGAGCCTGTTGGCTCTATACAGAGCCCCAGTGTCAAAAGAACCAAATAATCAGTGAACCAGGGATTCCAGAATGTCATATAAACACACACGGGACAACACAGACAGCGGTTCAGGTGCTCTAGCCCAGGTGACAACACATCACGTGCAGTCCGCAGGCTGCATGCTCACCATGACCAGAGCTCGTGCTCACCTTTGACTGTGTGCAAGCTACGAAAAGACTTGTCAGCAGGTCACTTCTGTGCCTTACCTCGCAGTGTTGCACGACTGTAAAATATCAAAATATGCTGTCTAGCAAAGGTACAATGTTCAGTCTTTACAATGTTGTTATAGGTCAAGGAATAACCACTTCGTTACACTGTGTAGTCCTCGGACTCTGAGTGAACAATACCCGGAATAAATTGTGATAGTTTCAATTAAAGATTCTTCACAACAAATTCTCTCAATTTCCTGGACGTTTAAGCTGTCATTGATTTTTGAATGACGCTCATGAACCACTCACCTTCCAGGACACCTTTCTTCTTTGCTATAATACAGTTACTATTAATCTGTTCATGTGAGTAAAAAGCAAGGCACAGAAATTGTTTGTTTTGCGCATGCATGTGTGTGTGTTTGTGTGTTTGTTTGTGTCAGTGTGTGTGTTTGTGTGTCTTTATATCCAGTTTAGTTCACATGTAAGATGAGAGGTATTGTGGCCTTTGCAATTAAGATTTAGGATTTAGATTGTTCCTTTCATTCAATGATAATTATAGTATAATTTCCTTGACTGACGATGGTATGTGCCTGTGTGTGTTCATGTATTTGTGTGTGCGTATGTGTGTGTCCATTGTAGTTCACATTTAAGGGAAGTGTGTTTAGACCTTTGTGATTAAGATTTAGGATTTGGAATGTTCTTTCACTCAATGACATTTAAATTTCCATGAATGAAAATTGTAACCTCCACTCCTAGCATGCACTTCCCTCAACACAAGTACATCCCACTATGCAAACAAACACACATGTAGCAGTTAAGTATATCTACTTATAATGAATAATACAATATAGTGTACAACCAAGTATACTTAAAATGTGTATTATTCAACATCATGAGTTGCATTCCTTAAGTATAATTTAAATATTGATATTTTGGTTTCTCAGCTGAATTAGTTTTCCAGAACACATCATCTCTGAACTTGATACTTTAGTGTGCTTTGTGCATGCATGCTTGTGTGCATTGGTTTATGTTTATGTTTATGTTTATGTGTGTGTTTATGTGGATGGGTGTTTCAGCCTTTGCGATTAAGACTTAGAAATTAAATTGTTCCTTTCATGTGATGACATAGTTGAATTCCCTTTAGTAATAATTGCAACTTCCACTCCTAGCATGCTTTTCACATTCACACACTCTCTCTCACATGCACAGACAGAGGAATTTAGATGCATAGTGAGGACAAACAAGAATGAAAGAAAACTATTCCTCAGCCAGGGCCGCCGAGAGCCAGCCCGGGCCCCGGGACAGACGACCTCTCCGGGCCCCTTAAATTGTACTTGTAATCGTTAAAAGAAAAAGAAAAGGAGAACAAGAAAAAAAAATCCACTGACCAAGGCCGGGCCCCCTTGACAGCCGCGGGCCCGGGTACACCAGACCCCCCTGTCCCCCCCTCTCGTCAGGCCTGTCCTCAGCGAGATATTTTCTCTTGTAACTAATGATACAGTTAAAGTGTACAACAAAGTACATTTGAAATGCCTATTATTGAACATCATGAGTTCAATCTCTAACTCTAATTTAAATTTGAATAGTTTTAATTTCTCAGCTGAATTAGGTTTTCCATGACACATCACCTCTTAGCTCCCTTGATGTATGTGTGTGTATTGTTTTATGTCAATGGGTGTATTTGTGTTTTTGTCTGTTGGGTGTTTGTATATGTGTCTTTGTGTACATGAGTGTGGTTATGTATGTTATACATTGTAGTTACATTTACGGGATGGGTATTTAGGCCTTTGCAATATGATTTAGGATTTATATTGTTACTTTTGTCAATAACATTTGAAATTCCCTTCAATACCTGAACTTCTAGCATGCGCTTCGCACTCTACACACGCATACACAATAAAAAACAATAAAAGAGACAGGGAGTTAGATTATAATAATACAATACAGTGCATAACAAAGTAAACTTGAAATGTCTATTATACAACACCGTGAGTTGCAATCTCTAAAACATAATTTGAATTGTAAAAGTTTATTTCCAATCTAATTTAGTTCTTGCACAACACATCTCTCAACTCCATTGATGCTTTAGTCTGCTTTGTGCATGCATTTGTGTGTATTGGTGTCTGTCTCGTGGTATATGTGTTTGTGTGTGTACATTTATCTATTTAGTTTTCTTGTCAGGAAACAGTTTTTTGGTCTTTGCAATTAATAAATAGGATTTAGACTGTTTCTTTATTCTATGAAATATTTAATTTTCTGGAATGACAATTATTACCTTCACTCCTAGGATTCACTTCCCACCACATACATTCACATGCACACACACACACACACCGGCGCATATAGACACTCAGACTCACACACAGTTTGGGACCAAGACTCTTTTTAATTCTTTGCTGCTATACAGATACTATCAATCTATGTGCTCTCAAATTATTACATGTGGGCTTACAAAAAATGTAGTCTAGAATTGAAGGAATTAGGTCAGAATGTCTATTGTGTATGAGATTACAGTTACCTCAAAATACCATTGCTTTATTAATATGTGTTCCTCATCATTTACAGATCACAGGCTTGGTAAACCAGCTTTTAAAACCAGCAGGCCAAGTGGTGGTCAGGTCAGCCCATAAGGTAAGTGGCACCAAACTTAATTTAGGCATTTTCGATTATGATTGAGGATTCGTTTTATTCAATGAGATATTTAAATTTCCTTCAATAATAATTGTTACCCGCACTACACAGCACATTATCTCTTAACTCCCTTGACACATGTCTTTTGGTAATTTCACCCATGAACCATTCAGTCACCTTTCAAGGATTATAATGATGCAGACACATTGATTTCATGTAACTGCTTTTGCAATTAAGATTTAGTATTTGTGTATTTAGATTGTCCCTTTATTTAATGACATAGTTGAGTTCCATTAAATGACAATTGCTATCTGCATTTCTTGTATTCACTTCCCAGCACACATGTGCGCGGGCACACACACATACAAATACACAGACACTCAACTGCTTCTTCCAATACTTGCATAGTGATTGGTTTTGGAAGGAACTGCCTCTAGGTTTCTTGTAGGAATCTCACTCTTTTGTTCTCATTTTTTTTACTATGTATAATGCTGAATAGTAATTGGCAGCACATGTTTACACAATGCTATTATTTTGCCCAATGCTTTCTGGTTGCATTACATTAGCCACAGTTGTACATTTCCCTTTTATATTTTCAGGCTATTTCCATTCCTTCCTTTTCCACCAACCTCACTCCTTGCTGTCCCTTCCCACACCCTATACTTCATCAATTTTCTTCTTTTATCCCAGACATTCTCTTTTACCTTCTTGTCATGATTTCATCATTTCTAACCTCTTCCCTTCCCACAAACCTTCCAATCGCCTCCCTATTTTGCCCTTCTACACACCAATTTCCAAACCTTCTCAACTTTTCACCTCTACCTCTCACACTTTGCTACCCTCAAACTCCCTCTCTCTCCTTTCCTTGCAAATCCAATTTTACCCCTTTCTCTCCCCCTCCCCCTTTATTACCTTTTCCTTTACATCAAACCTTTCCAAACCCTTCCTTCCACTTACCACCCCATTCATTCACCTTCTCTTCCTTCTCACCCCTTATGGCCTTCCCACCTTATCTTCCAAACTTGCCTTTTTTTTATGGCCTTCATGTTCTTCCATCACTTCTACACCCCTCAAGCTCTCAAATCTTTTTCTATTCCCTTCCCTTTCTGCCTAATTCCTCACCATCACACCTTTTCCCATCCTTTCTCACCCCCTTCCAACCTCATCTCCTATGTTCTGTTGGTTGGGATGTCATGGGAAAGATGGTGTGAGAAGGAACGGGACGGGAAGGAAGGGTGGGTTCCTAACCTTCCCGACTCTTTTCACATCATCTTTCTCATCCCACATCTTTGCGCCTCTCCTGGCCTCTTTTTCCTAACATTAAGGAAAGAGGGTGTCAGAAAGAGATGTAGAGAGGTGGGGAGGAATAGAGCCCAGATGGTAGGGGGAAGGGGTGGAGGGGTTGAGATGGGAAGGGACCCACTCTCCCTTCCCATTCTAACCCTCTCCGCCTCTTTCACCCCTTCCGTCTCTTTTCATCCTTTTCTTCACATACCTTCTCTACGTCCTCCTTTCCTTTCATTTCTTCTCTTTCCTCCTTTTTTTCTCCTTTCCACCTCTTCTCTCTCCACCCTTCTTCTTCCTTTCCTACTTCTTTGCTTTCTATCCCCATACTCCCACCACTCCTCCTTTCTCTCTTCCACCATTTCTTCTTTCCCACCCTTCCGGTTTGGCCCAGCTTCCGTCTCTTCCTTTGACCCTTCCTGCCATCCTCGTCTTACCCTTTCTCTTCCAAATGTCATATGATAACTAGGAATAAGTCGAGCTGATGTAAACAGACTGTCAGAAGGTGGAATGGGTAACAGTGGGGATGAGTTAGCGGTTGCGGCGGCGACACAGTAGTCAGCCTCTGGCGGTACTGGACTGTCGGATGGACAAAAGGCCAAGAAGCCCCACCATAGTTTATCTCTCCTGGAATCAGTAGGCCTGTGAACCTCGGACCGCTTACGTCACGACAGACATAACGCAGGGTCAGGTGGGACTGCGGGACTATCACAGAGTGCACAACGTTTCATCATCAGCAGTTGTCTGGTCGCAGACAGCAGAGCTCGAGGCTGGTAGATAAGCGTTGGTCCTCATTAGGCGTGGTCAAGCTCTGACCGCTGTCACGGCCTAAGAGGTGAGGACGAGACACGTGGTGGCACATGGCAGTGCCAGAGTCTCTGCGCTGTTGACGGAGGCCGCTACGATCGACGGGGTGACATCAAAGGACAGAGGCTGGTAGATAAGTGTTGGTCCTTGTTAGGCGCTGTTAAGCTTGAGACAGCAGTCCGGCCTAGAGGACGAGACAGACACATGGTGGCACACAGCAGTGCCAGAGTGCTCATCGCTTCATAGCTGTCTGGTCGCAGACAGCAGAGCTCGAGGCTGGTAGATAAGCGTTGATCCTCATTAGGCGTGGTCAAGCTCTGACCGCTGTCACGGCCTAAGAGGTGAGGACGAGACACGTGGTGGCACACGGCAGTGCCAGAGTCTCTGCGCTCGTGACGGAGGCCGCTACGATCGACGGAGGATACGACAACATGACAATAGACTTGTGTGAAGATATAAGTGGCGAGTGTATGTTACACGAGTGTAGTGTGCTATGTGTAGTAGTAAAGGTAATTAGTGGCTCATGATACCTGGACTAGGCATAGGGAAGTAATGGGACACCTAGAGAGCGGCCATATTTGAAATTGTATAATCATGTAAATTGATTTGTCAGCCTCTCGATCATTAATAACCTTCTTTATTACACTAAACTGCCTTGTGTTGGCTATTGGGAATGAGCGCTGGTGGCTCAAGAGTCAAGTGTAATTAGCAATTTAGTGTAAGTGTGCGTGTACGGTAAATGTCGGAGTGAGTTGGTAGAGGTGTCGAGAGGGTACACGGACTTTTCGCCGACGGACGTTTCGCCGCCGGACGTTTCAGAGCCAGACGTTTTGCCGATCGGACGTTTCGCCACCGGACGTTTCGGAGTCGGACGTTTTGCCGACCGGCGTTTCACCGCTGGACGTTTCGGCGCGGGACACTTCATTTCGGCATTTCACGCGGGACCTTTAGCCGAAGTCAAGTGTGTGACGCCCCTTAGCTGACACATTTCTCTCGCCATTGTATCAATGTATCAGTCAACTCTCTCTCACTATCCCTCCTCATGTGAACCGTTAGCTCACACATTTCTCTCGCCATTGTATCAATGTTTTTTTCTCAAAGCTGTTGCGCATAATCTGTGACAATCAAAGTGAACTGTCTGTGAAGTCTGTGTGTAAAATTTGTTTGAAATAAAGAATTATTGTGTAATCTAGTAGTTACTTTCATTCTTTGAGAAGTAAGTAAGCTCTCTCTCTCTCTGGCATAATGCGGCGAAACGTCCGGCGGCGAAACGCCGGTCGGCAAAACGTCCGACTCCGAAACGTCCAGCGGCGAAACGTCCAGTCGACAAAACGTCCGGCTCCGAAACGTCCGGCGGTGAAACGTCCGTCGGCAAAACGTCCGCACACGGTCGAGAGTGTGATCAGCCCGAGGCAACGGCAATCGCAACCTCTGACCATCTTCACGTGCTCATTCCCCGAAGTTCACGACAATTGCGATCAGCAAAGAATCGTTGTCTACACACTGGGTTCTCGAGGAATAAAATTGTAATAGAGACCTGTTCAAGGCTGTTCATATTCTCCGTTGTGAGTTGTCTTGGAATCGGGACTGCTCCAGCACAACTGACTCAATAGGTGCGTAAGACCCGCTCAGTCACAGAGTGCACAACGCTTCATCACCAGAGTAACTGTTTGGTCGCAAACAGTAGAGGCTGAGGCTGGAAGATAAGTGTTGGTCCTTGTTAGGCGCTGTTAAGCTTTAGACAGCAGTCCGGCCTAAAGGACGAGACAGACCCGTGGTGGCACACAGCAGTGCCAGTGCTCATCGCTTCATCATCAGCAGCTGTCTGGTCGCAGACAGTAGAGCTCGAGGTTGGTAAGCGTTGGTCCTCATTAGGCGTGGTCAAGCTCTGACCGCTGTCACGGCCTAAGAGGTGAGGACGAGACACGTGGTGGCACACGGCAGTGCCCGAGTCTATGCGCTCGTGACTGAGGCGGCTACGATCGACGGAGGATACGACAACATGACAAGAGACTTGTGGGAAGAGACAAGTGGCGAGTGTGTGTTAGACAAGTTATTGTGCTGTGTGTAGTAGTAAATGTAATGATACCTGGACTAGGCATGGGGAAGTAACGGGACACCTAGAGAGCGGCCATATTTGAAATTGTATAATCTTGTAAATTGATTTGTAAACCTCTCGATCATTAATAGCCTTCTTTATTACAATAAATTGCCTTCTGTTGGTTATTGTAGATGCGCGCTGGGGGCTCAAGAGTCAAGTAAAGTATAATTAGCAATTTAGTGTAAGTGTACACGTACGGTAAATGTCGGAGTGAGTTGGTAGAGGTGTCGAGAGTGTGATCAGCCCGAGACTACGGCAATCGCAACCTCTGACCGTCTTCACGTGTTCATTCTCCTGAGTTCACGACACCAGGTTCCATTACTTTTGGTTCCAATCGCTATCTTCCTTTCCAGTCCTTTTCCCTCCCGCCCGTTTCTTCCTACCTTTCTTTTCTACTCACTACTTTCTCACCCCTTTCTCCTCTCTTTCCAACCTCTTTCCTGCACTTCACGTCTATCTCCCCCTATCTTTTGTCTCCTCCTTTTCACCTTCTTTCTATATCCCTTCTCTTCCCTCTCACTCTTTCCTTCTCAATTTGCTTCCCTTTGGTCCAGCTCTTTTCTGGACTCTCCTTTCCTGTTCTCCCACCCTTAGCAACACGTTCATCTCTTTTTTCTGTTCTCCTCTAACACTTTCATCCACTTTTCTAACCACTTCTTCCTTTCCCCTTATTTTCATGTCCCTCCTCTTCCCTCAAACACGTTAGTCTCTTTCCTCCCTTCCTACCCTTTCTACTTTCCCTGTTCTCTCTTAACCTTTCTCTCAGTTTCCCCTTCACCCCTCAAGAGTGTGGGGCTCTACTGCTGGAGGAAGCAGCCACCAACGTCGCCACCTAATGTTGCACGTGACTACGACTATCAACTGACCCCAACAACAGGTGGGTAGGAGAGGACAGTGACTTTGTCCACCAAGACATCAACGATCACCTGACACTGAATATGGCGGTCAGTGACCACGCCGAGTAAAGCAGCAGCGGCTACCAGGATATACTTACAGGGTACATCGGCATATTGTTTACAAAACAAAATGTATTTCTCTTCCCTTGATAATCTTTACGTCGAGGCAGCAGAGATAAAAAAAAAACAAAAACAACAATTTCTACTTACACTGAACATGTTATTGCACACAGAGTATTATGATGGTATTCCCCTTACTTTGTTACGACAGTTTTTCTGTAAATAGATATACCTGTTATTGTTTGACACACTCTGTTGTTACAGTTTCTCGCTACTCCACCAACTCTTTCTCGACTAATGGGACTGGATTAAAAGACTGGCGTGACCATCACTGCCATCAACGTGGCCAGCTCATGTTGCTCGGTGACTACGACTATCACACCATCGACCTCATCAACAGCTGGCTAGGAAAGGACGACGACTGCGCCGAACAAAGCAACGGCGGCTACCCAAGGGATGTATTCCTTTCCTATTCCTTGCACTGTTTTCCTTCCTCTCTCTCCTTCCTATCCTTTGGTACATCGGCAACCAATTTTTCAAAACAAACTGTATTTCGTTCCCCTAAGTGGCAGCCACGTGGCATCTTACATCTTAACCAATAACAAAAACTAAGAGGGCTTAAAAAAAATCTCAAAAACCAATAAAATGTCAAAATTAGATATAAAAACTTTAATTTTTTTGTTAATTTATGAATTAGATGCAAAAGTGCAAACGTTAAGGGCCTAAAAAATCTTTCCGTTTTGTGGTTGATAAAAATATATTAAAACCTTTGAAATTAACACAAATCTGAACGAAAATATGAGTAAACACGATGCCGCTAGTAGGTCTGGGTCCACCGCTTTCAGCACCAAGTGGTGTAAAATGGCGGGAGCCGCAGCCATATGGCATCTGGAACTATATATATATAAAACCAATAAGAGTTATAAACATAAGGGTAACAAAATGCTTATGTATATATGGGGTTGCAAAGAAATTCATAAAACCTTTGAGGGGAAAATGTGAATAATGGCGAGAGTGGCAGCCACATGGCATCTCCATGAAAAGTTGAAAACTTACATGGCTTACAAAAGGCTTGTCCATTTATGTGGTTAAAAAATCACAGCATCTCACACAACCAATACAAGTTTGAAGCTGTAAGAGCGCTTGCAAAAACTTGGCGATTTATGTGTCGATACAGCAAATCGTTAAATACTTGCAAAAACAAAACTATGTGAAACAGAAATGAGAAGATGCCTCTACTTCGCTATTAAGTCTATGTCAACAACTGCCCGCACAAAGCGATACAAAAATGGCGGGAGTAGCAAACTGGCATCTCAAGGTTTTAATCATTGATTGGTTTTAAGAGGGAACAAAGTGCTTATCTTTTATGTGGTTAATCATTTTAAAATGTAAAAAAATGATCTCTAAAACGGAGATGAATAAGATGCTTGCACTTTGCCATGCTAGTAGGTCTGTGTCGACCACTTCCTGCACTAATGGCGGAAGCGGCGGCCACATGGCATCTGGAACTATCCAATACGAGTTATAAACATAAGGAGCAACAAAATACTTATGCGTATGTGTGGTTGCAAAAAAGAAAATCACAAAACCTTTGACGGAAAAGTCTATAAAACAGGAATGAGTACGATGCCTACACCTCATCATGCTAAGTCTGTGTCGACTGTTTCCCACACCATGCAATGCAATAGGGCGCCATTTTGCATTGCTTGGTGTGGGAAGAGGTAGTCAACTGGTATCTGTCATAACTTCTTGTAGGATAACGGATGTACGTCACAGGTCTCTGGATGCTATGTGAACAGAGGCGAGCGAGTGATTGTTCAGAGGGGAGTACAGGGTGGGGCGTGAAGCTGTCTGCGTTAAAGGGATATTATAGTTTGTTTGTTGTTGTTTTTTTTTGTTGCTTCTTTTGTTGTTGTTTTTGGATTGTTTTATATAAGTGTCGGGTATGGAGCAGCGAGCAGACGGAGGGCGAGTGACGTCACCGTTTGTGTTTAGCTCCGCCTACAGGTCCGCCATTTTGTTATGGTCGTCAAGAGTTACGCGATAAGAAATATGCACTCAAACCAATAAAGAGTTAAAAACATAAGGGGAAACAAAATATTTGAATTAGAAGCAAAAATGCAAACAGAAAGAGACACAAAATCCTTCCGTTTAGTGGTTCAAGGTTGATAAAAAAAATCCATTAAAATCTGTAAAGACCGCTTCCTCCACCAAGCAATTCAAAATGGTGGAAGCGGCTGCCAACTGCATCTCAAACTAAACAATAAAGAGTTATAAACATGTGGTTGCAAAAAAACTCATAAAACCTTTGACAGAGAGTTTTACTAAATATGAATGAATACGATGCCTACACTTCGCCATGTAGGTAGGTCTGGATCGACCGCTTCCCGCACCATGTGATGAATAATGGCGGGAGTGGCAGACACATGGCATCTGGTACTAACCAATGAAAAGTTAAAAACGTATTTTTTTATATTTTTAAGGTCTTTATAAAATTACTCATCGCATTAATGGAGACGCCTACTGCGCTGTGCAAGGTCCGTGTCCATCTCTTTCCTCCTAAGACGATACGAAATGGCGGAAGCATGTCAAGCTAACCAATCAAATGTCAACTTACAAGGTTCGGTTTTATATTCATAACAATTTTTTTTTAAATAGCAATAGATTAGATGAAAAATTGCAAACATAAGAGGCTTAAAATGGTACATATTTACGTGGATGACAAAATAAATCCCTTAGAAAAACATGAACAAGAAATGAAGAAGACAACTTTGCCATCCTAGTCAGTCGATCGCTTTTCGCTCACCAAATGATGCGAAATTAGCGGAGGCGGCAACCACATGGCACTTCAAGGTAACCCATGCAAAGTTAAAAACTTAATAGTCTTTCAAAACGCTTATCAATTTATGTGGTTATAAAACCTTAACAATATTTAAACATATATAAAAATTACAAATGAATGAGGTGATGATCCATTGTAGAAGGTGTCATCAAAAATGGTGCAGCAATGTCGGGAGCGGCAATCACAGGGTATCTTGAACTGACCAATTAAAAATTAAATGTTGGGGACATCGTCTAGAGATGCTAGGCAGAGCACATTAACCAGAGGAACGAAAAGTACTAGCAGTGGGTCACGTGGCACCCTGACCATGCCTACTAAGCCACAATGTCCGTCTGGTTAATAGACGATTGCTCGGCTTTGTTGCCAACACCTGTACTGTGCACCTGTACTGTACTTTTATCATGGAAAGCTTTCGCCCTGTTTTGTCGTATTTATCTCATGCTAGATTTTATGTCAGGAATGGGGATTTGCAGTCTATTAACGAGTGGCTACTCGTGTCAAATGTACCGACAACGATCGCCATTGTCTCCAGCAGGTCAATCACCGTCGTTATCCATTCAGTCTTTTTCGTTGTGTCCTTCATCGCAGCTAATGAAATTCGGATGACTGTGGATTACCTCAGATAAATGGTCGTTCCATATCCGCCTTTACATCTTGCACTATGATTTCTGTTCTTGTGGGTTTCCGTGTTACATTGTTTGTTTGTACAGTTACCAAGTCAAACCCTAAGTTTGGTGCAATGTATGTGAGTAACTTGGGACACTTGGTACCTCTTGCGCGTGATAAGGCACGATAACCGCATCGATTCTGTTACGTGGCCCAGTTTTTATGTAAATTTTTATGTAAATGTTAACAGACTGTTCTTTTGTGAAGTTAGTACCGCGGACTTTTTCTTTGGTTGTTCTGTGCAATCTTGCTACACAAAGGTTTGTGCGCTTCAGCTGTCCACGTCTAGCGACCTTAATTAATACACGTGGCCTCTGACCGATAATCTGTGAAAAATGTCAACCATCTTTGCAGTGTCATAGATAGTTGTTATAGTTTCAAGATTAGTTGCTTGGTGCCTTTGGGGTAACCCTTCTCAATTTTTTTTGTTTTCCCCCGAGACATCTATTCAACAACACTGCGGCCAAGAAAGTGGATTCACGTGGACGGCTGAGGAAACATAAGATGAACATTGCAATACATCGGTGGTTTGAAGGTCATTCGGGAACAAACTCTGCCGACAAGAGGAATAAAGAAACTGCAATGGAAGGAATGGAAAACCAGTCCAGTCAATTCTACAAGGGAACAAAAAAAAAAAAAAAAAAAAAAAAAAAAGGACAAAGACATTGAGGACCTTCAGTTAGAAGGTATGTATTTCAAAACGATCAGCTTTTAGACAGCGTGTATCTTCTGAGGGGAAACCTATCACATGAGCATTGCATTTAAAATATTTATTTTCATTGATAAGTACACTTCATTGAACAAATCCCCCCATCTCTGAAATGATCCTATATTTGAATCTGGATACATGTATACACAATGTATCCTGTGTTTATTTGATTATTTAAACGTGCTGTTGAGTATGAACTTTATGTGCAGTTTGATACATCAGAAATAAAAGAAAATATATGATCATGGGGGATTTCAGACACATATGCCTTATGCATTGAGTAACTTGAGTATTCGTTCTTTGCATGCGGAGCTCACAGGACAGCTGACTGAGAAATTCCCATTTGTTGTGCCTGTGTTTCACAATTACACTCACAAAACACAAAATGTCCCTTTCAGTGACAAGATTGTTTTGAATGATGAATGCCATCATTTTTTGTGGTTTTAGGTGAAATCTTCTATACGCTTTTGTGAGGTCACAGGCTTGATGGTGAGGCCATGGAACGCTTTTGGTCTTGCCTAGGTTTGCATGGAGCAAAGGAATGACTTTCCAACAGGAAGATCTGCAAAAGCAGCACTTTACTTTGCTGATACAAAGTATCCATTGGTAATTTCTTTAACTACATATGTGCATCCATAGAAAATAACGAGGATGAGTAAGAGGGTACAAAATGATAGTAGTTAATGTGCTTATTGGTTTAAAGAATTATGCAGCAGAAATGAGAAGCAGTTACTGCCATCTCTGTGTTAATATCTTGTATGTACATAGATTGCTTATGATTTAAAGAAAATTTAAAAATGCGTTGTCCAAATCACCTTCAGGGGTGTCTTCTGATTGTATTTTCTGCAGCTGAGACACTGTATTTGAGACTTAAGAAGGAAGGAGAAACGAAGGCAAAATCCAAGAATGTCATCACAGCATGAAAGCAAGTGTAAGTGAATAATACATTTCTGCAACTCCACAAAACATTAAGGACCATATGCAATATTTTATGTCAAGATCTTCTTATCTGCCTATAAGGTATTCTATTCATTACAAATGTTATTGATTATTCATGGCGAGTTACACAGTCTGAGACAAAGTCTGATGAAATTATTGAACACAAAGAATAAACATTAAGGATGGTACCTATTGAAAACACCTGCCTAGCAGTGATTGGGTGGGGGAAGAACATTCCTGGCGCTGAGATTCGCGAGAGTATTGTACATCTGGAGTCCATGGACTGACTGGAATCGTAAGGGTTATTTTCGACTCACTCTATTTTTTTTTCAGAGTGGCCACTATTCATCGGACAAAGTTCCGTGATGTCATCCCATTCCTCTGATATCAAGTATACAGATGCCAGGACAAACATGAGAAACTTTACATTTTTGGCGTGGAACTGAGAATTGCGAGAGGATGTAGTTAGCACTGAGTTTTCTCTGTGCGAGTTGTCTAAGTAGAATTATTTGGTTTTTACACTGTCTTGGAGAGTATTCGTGTTATTGTGACCTGACCAGAACTAGCTTTAAAAAAAGCTAACAAAGAAGAACAGAGAAGTAGACAGCGGGCACTTCAGTAAAAGACGAGATGCCCATGGACAGGTCGTTGTTTTGTGTTGTTGAAAGAACGCGTGTGGACGCCGTGTGTGTGTTGCTCTTGTGAGAGTAGCGTCCGTGACAGTCACGTCTCAGTCACGTGATCGACATACTCTTTAAATAAAGTGTTCTCAGCTGCAATTTCTGGCACATCCAATAGTCAGTTAAAAATAGGAAACCTTACAAAAGACATCAGACCATGAAAACTTTTTATTGGCTCTCTTTTTGAAGCTATTTGATAGTTCATTGTCTGTGTTTCACCGTGTTCATGTACCCAGTAGGACTGTAGCATCCTAAATAAGCCTAAAATGACGTCATGCTGCATCATTTTGCATAATAACGTCATGCACACGTCATCCATTGCAAAAGAAGTGGAGAAAAGTCTTCCCCAGCATGTCGTCTGCAGTGAGACCAGTTCAATATGGTGAGGGACTTCCTATTCCAGAACCTCCAGCAGAATATTCTCTTGATTCAGCTGATGAAGACGAGGGTGGGCCGACCTGTTCTTCTCCTGGTCAGTCAGCATGCAGTGATCCAGATTTTCACTGTTGTGTATCATCAACCCCACAAAGAATAACACGGGAAGAACTTAATGACCTGGTTCGTATCCAAGTACAAGGCAGAATTGCCAAGTTCTAGACTCCAACAGTGAAATCTTCTACAAGATGTCACAATTACTTCAGATCGAAAGCGCCACAAGCAGTTGAAGCCTTTCTTCAGAATGGAAGGCAATCTGTTTCGATACTGAGGGCCTCGTGAATGCCTTAGAAATAACTCATGGCCTACAAGAATGTAGACTATTTGTAGACTCTTCAAAACTGGCTGTGCTCTTGCACAATGGAAACCGTCTTCCATTTATTCCAGTAGCGCACGCAGGAAAGAGAGGTACGATAACTTAAGGCAGCTATTGAATTCCATTGAGTATAATAAGTACAGCTAGCACTTCTGAGGTGATTTCAAGATTGCTGCCCTTTTAACGGGACTGCAACAGGAATCAGCTGTGGTCGAGGCTCACAAAATCCTCCTATACCAATCCTTCATTAGGTTTGATGAAGAACTTCGTGAAAGCCATGGACCGGCTTTCCGATACCTACAGAAACAATTCCGTCACTCAGCGAGGCAAAGATTAAAGAGGGAGATTTTATGGGTCCTCAGATTTGAGAGCTCTTCAAACATATCCAGTTCAACAACTTGCTAGCAGGATGATATGAAACAAGCATGCTTCTGGCCTAGTGTCTACACACTTTCTCAGGAATGTTAGGACAGAAAACTTACAAGTAACAGTATCAGAAACTTGGCTGCAATATGTCTCTAAAGATCAACTTCCTTCATTCCCATCTGGATTTTTTTCAGGACAACTGTGGTATGGTTAGTTATAAACATGGCCAACGCTTTCATCACGATATGACAACAGTGGAAAAAGATACCATGGAAAATTGTCCACTGCAATGCTGGCTGACTACTGCTGGACAATCCCCCAGAGATGCTCCCTAACATCTGTACAAGAGACAGAAATCTCAGACGTAGTCGATGACTTCATTTGTTACAGGTATTAACCAAAGCTCCATTACTATTAGCATGCATTTCGTGAAGTACACTGTATTCAATAATTGTTGTAGATCACGCACGCACGCACGCTACTGTTGTTGCCAAGACTGGGTGATGGGTGGCTAGCCAGTCTAGAAAAGACCTCAGTAGGCGGGGGATGTGGGTCACGTGGTACATCTTGGCGCTCGCCTGCGGACATGTGGACAGGAGGTTGAACAGCAGGGCTCTAAACAGTCAAGTACAAGTTAGGTTTAGTAGATAATATAAACTGTATGAATAGAACGTCACATCAGACCACAAAGTGTGATAATTCTTTCTTAAACTAAGTTTTTACCCCTCACCTAAAATTTTCATGCATTTTCACGCTCTCTCTCTCTCTCTCTCACACACACATAAACACACCCACACACACACACCACTCACTCACACACATACACCACTGGTACATTACACACAAAACCACTCACACACCACACATACACCACGCACGCCACACACCATTCACACACACCACTGACACACCACACATACACCATCAGACCTGCACAACTCATTACAATCAGTTTCAGTCAGCTCTATTCAGGTGTTTCAGGTTTTATACGATGAGATAATAAAATCAGAAGAATTTTCGTGTGATCTTGATGTGGAACTTATCGTCAACAACTACCTCTCCGACCTCAATGTTGACAGTGGCGTTTTGACGTGTAAACTGTTGAGGGGACGCAACTCTCTCTGTAAATGGCTGCTCTGTGGCTGTTGTTGTGATTATCCCAGGTTCCCCTTTTTGTGCAATTCTTTCTCCATCTTCCTGTACAACGTCCCTGTGAGGTACCGAGATTTCCGCTTCTTCCGCCTGAGGCAGCAGAAAATCTTAGATCGCCCTCCACGGCAACAAAGGCTACGCCGTGTCCTGCCACTACGCCTCCCTCGTGCACAGCGGCAATGACCTCACGTAGTACGTCACGCGCATAGTCTGACGTCATGCAGTTACTTTCTGACAGGTCAAGGACGGTCATGTCGGGAAGGTTGAGAGCGGCCTGTGACAGGCGCAACGCCCCCAGGGGCGAAATCATAGAATACTGAAGAAGAAGTTCCTGAAGACGAGGCAGACAATGAAGTCCATCAGCCAGGTAGACGGCGCCACTTTCTGTCACAGGATTGTGGATGAGGTTGAGGTGACGAAGGTACTTGAAGACGCCTCGGCGCACGGCGTCCGCCAGAAGCCTGAAGCTGTTGTCGTCCAAGTCGTTCTCCTGTAGCACGAGCTTGTCAGCCCGCAACTGTGTGTGAGTCCACCCAGACCTTGCAGAAGTAGCGGCTCTTGCCCAGGTGGCACTTCCATAGACCAAGGTAGTGCCACACGTCCGATTCAGCTAAAGTCATCAGTTTTGTCTCCGAGGTCAGCCATGTCATCCACCAGAGTGCACTCCCCTAGTTCTAGGAATGCATGTTGTGACACAACGACAGATGCTTCAGCAAAGGCATTAGCCCTTCAGTAGAGTAACCCCCCTGCCACAGGGACACTTTGGTTAGTCACAGTTTGTCGTGAAGAACTCGAACAAGGTGCTGGAGCCCATCGTCTTGAAGGTGACAGGCATTTAGGTTGATCACGTGCAAATCACGTGCGGCGGCAAGAATGCATCCAATCACGAAGGCCGACCCGACGTCCAGCTCACACTCACTCAGTCGCAGTAGCCGCAAGGTGGAGCGCGAAGCCAAAGACAGCACCAAGTGTGACAGCCCTGTCGAGGTGATGACATTTGAGGCTAGGGAAAGCTCGCGCAAGTCGGGAAGTGCCTGGAGTTGTCGTCCCAAGTGCTGAAGGTGTTTGTCGCGAAGGCCAGTACGCTCCAGCATCAAGCTGCGTAGTTTTCCCAGGTGAGAAAACTTGGGGAGTTGTCCTTCTTTGTCGTCTGTCAGGCGTATACCGTTTAAGACCAGTTCTTGCACCGAATGACAAGGCATGGCGTCCAGCAGACGCTGAAGATGGGTCAGGCTGACCTCGCAGTCCGACAGATCAAAGTGAGCGACCGACTCCAAGCCTAACATGGCGGTCTCTAGACAGCACACGTGGCGCTCCTGCAGACGATTGTCGCAGAGTTTCAGGGCCGGGTGACTGGCCAGGCGCCGCGGGGTTCGATCCTCCCAGGCGACCGACAGAAGCATGGGGCGGAGGACGAGAGGACCGGGCACGTTGGTGAGCTGAGTGCATGCAAGCACGGCCCGCAGCTCCACATCTGTAGCGTCGCTG